>NC_056743.1:1511120951-1511148451 GCF_019279795.1 Protopterus annectens
GTCCGGTATGCCGCGAGACACTTTGAACCTGTGGATGTCTCTACCTTAGGTAGGTCCGGAGCCGCTGAGCAGGCACCGGCTTCTGAGGGTGTTTTCAGGCCTAAAGATTTGTATATTAAACCGATGCCATCTTCAAAACCTATGCCAAAATCAACTTCTATATCTAAAAAAAAATGATGCTTGGGCCACGTGCACAGGCCCCTGTGCCTAAAAAACAAATGATCAAAATGGCTGAGGACTTAGTTACCTTGATCAGGGGTTCCCAACCCCCTCCTGCTAAGAGACCTAGGCAAGGCATTGATTATGAATCTTCAGATCAGGTTTCCATTTCTTCTTATTCCTCTTCTGATCAGGAATTATGTATTCCACCTTATGAGGACTCTGATGCAGAAGAATCCATCCCTTCTGCTTCTCCTCCTGAGGATTTTTCTTTTGGAGAAACTTTGCATACCTTAAGGGAACATTTTCATTGGGAGAGTCAGGATTTTTCAGAATCTAAAAAGAGGCTTAGGGGTTTCCTTCTTCCTCCTCAACATAGACCTTTGGCTATACCCCCTGTTCTAGACATTGTTGATGTTTTCTCAGAATCCAGCATGGCTCCTGATTTCCTGCCTCCGGCTCCTAGTAAGCCAGACAAATATTGCAGGGTTCCTGACTCCCACAAATTCCTTTATAAAACCCTACTGCTGACCCTGAAACCATTTTTCAGGGCCCTAAGGGTGTTAAGGCTTCTACTGCTAAAAATCCTACCCCTTCTGATAGAGACTCCAGGGCGCTAGATAGATGGGGTAAGAAGGTTTACACGTCTGCAACCTTGGCAATCAGGGCTTTAAACTGTCAATTTCATATGCATAAATATCAGCAACATGTCATGGGCTTACTTAAATAGAAAATTATGTTGATTTCTGACTGTGTGGAAAATGAAGAGTTACAGCATTTATTGCGTTCAGCTGAACAAGTTGGAAAGCATACTTTGCAATGTGGTTTTGATTTCTTGGAGACCTCTTGCAGGGCTGCTGTAACTGGATCTGTAATAAGAAGGCATGCTTGGCTCAAGGAGCAAAATCTGCCTGACCATGTTAAAGCAAAGTTGTTGGATGCTCCTTTACAACAGGACAGTCTATTTGGTAACAAGGCAGAAGAAGTTTTGAAAAAGATGGAAGACAAAGCTAAATCTATGCAAACTGTAAAAGATTTCCTACAAGTGCAGCCACCTAGGTTCAGTAGGCACTGGCCTACTAAGAGCTGGTCCTTTCCAGTACCCACCAGAGCTGTTCAGGTCAAACCCAGACACTCCAAATGCTCCAGGTTTCAGTCACAAGGAACTTACAGAACAAAACAATGGGGTGCCTCTACCTCCAAATCTGGAAGTAGCAAGGCACCTCCCTACGGTAAACAGTCTCAATGACTTTCTTCTGCCATCTCCAAGCACTTATCTTCTGGCAGCCCCTTTGGGGGGAAAACTAACTCTTCATGCACAAAATTGATATCTAATTACCAGGACAAGTGGGTTTTAAATATAGTATCCCAGGGATACAGATTTCATTTCCACACATTGCCAATCCCAAACAGATGGCCAGATCTGCCTCCAAATCAGTGGGCAGAGGCCCAGAAGGAAGTTATGTCCCTCATGAATATGGGGGCTATTCAACCAGTACCAGAAAAGGAAAAGGGACAAGGTTTTTATTCAACTTTTCCTGGTACCCAGAAAAGACAAATCATGGCGTCCAATTCTGGACATTCCAAAATTCAAGATGCTGACTCTACAACAGTTACTGCCTATGCTAGGAAAGGATGCCTGTTTTGGTAACTCTAGACTTAAGAGGCTTACCTGCATATCCCAATCAGGGAATCTTGCAGAAGATACCTCCGCTTCAAAGCAGGCTATTTGCATTACCAGTTCTCTGCACTGCCCTTTGGCTTATCTACTGCGCCCAGGGTCTTCACAAAGTGCCTGGCACCAGTATTTGCATTTTGCAGACAAAGAAACCTTCAAATTTATCCTTATCTGGATGATTCTTTAATTCAGACAGAAAACAAGGACACTCTTCTACAGCATCTGGCATTTGTAAAAAGGCTTTTAACTTGCCTAGGGTACACCATAAACGAAAAGAAATTACAACTGGTACCCTCTCAAATAATTACATTCATGGGTGCAAGCTTGAATACAACTGCCCAGATGACTTACCTCACTCCAGAAAAACAAATCCATTTGCTGACTTACTTCAAACAAGTGGCCACAAAAACCCAGTTATCTGCAAGACAAATTCTGCATGCCTTGGGGTTCATGGCTTCCTGCATTCTACTAATTCCATATGCAAGACTGCATATGAGGAAACTTCAATGGTACCTAAAAAGCTTATGGAGTCAACATTGTCACAGCCTGGAAACAATGATTCCTATCATTCCTTGCCTGCAGCAAGAGTTCCTATGGTGGGCAGAGGCCTGTCACCAAAACAAGGGACTGTCATTCATTCCACCTCCTGCCACCCAAACCCTGACTGCTTATGCATCAGATTATGCTTGGGGGGGGGGGGGCGCATCTGGCAGGGAGATGCATTCAGGGTGAATGGAGCCCAAATCAAATGCACCTGCATATCAACCAGAAAGAGATGCTAGCTGTACAGAATGCTCTGACAGCCTTCAAGGACTTTCTTCATCCAGGACAACTACTGATAAAGACAGACAACACCACAGTCATGTGGTACATAAACAAGCAGGGGGGTACCCATTCCTACCCCCTTTGCAGCTAGCCATGGCTTTGTGGAACACAGCCTTGACTTACCAAATACATCTACAAGCTCAATTCCTGCCAGGAAAGCAAAATACTCTGGCAGACGAACTAAGCAGAAATCTTATGGACCCACACGAATGGAAACTGGATCCACAAATCTTCAGCATGTTGACATGCAAAAGGGGGAGCCCAGACATTGATCCTTTTGCCTCTCTCCAAAACTATCAGTTGGACAAATTCTGCACAAGAATCCATCACAAAAAAGCTTGGAAAGTGGATGCTCTGTCCTTCAGCTGGAAAAACCTATCAGTCTATGCCTTTCCCCCTCTGCCTTTGCTCTCCAAGGTATTACTAAAAGTCAGACAGGAAAAACCAAAAATGGTTCTGATTGCTCCAGACTGGCCTTGCCAACACTGGTACCTGCTCCTACACAATATGTCACACCTTCCTCTGTGGTTCCTGCCTCAGACACCTTATCTACTGTCTCAGCAGAACTATCAAATTCTGCACACTCAGCTCCAAACTCTGAATCTTGCAGCATGGTTAATCAACTAATTTCACCAGTTACATCTCTCAGCAAACCTGTGATGGATGTCATTTTGGAGGCTAGAAGGCCTAGTACTAGAAAATCTTATGCTGATAAATGGAAAAGATTCCGACACAAGGAATAAGCACAGCAATGCCCAATATTCCTCAGATTCTGCAATATTTAACTGAGCTGCTTCACAAGGGCCTGTCTTTCTCTTCCTTAAAAATCCATGCCTCTGCCATTTTAGCTCATTACAACACACAGCCTCCCCTCTTTTTCCATCCCCTGCTAAAGCAGTATCTCAAAGGGGCCAAAAATTTAAGATCTTCCAGGAGAGCACCAACTCCGGCATAGGACCTCAATTTTGTGTTGGAAAAACTCGCCCTACCTCCTTTTGAACGAGCTGCTACTGCAGACATAACATTTCTCTCTTGGAAGACAGCTTTTCTTTTAGCAGTCACTTCAGCTAGAAGGATTTCAGAACTACAGGCTCTCATGGCAGTGGAGCCTTTTATTATTTTCTACCCGGACAGGGTGTCGCTCAGGACCAGTCCAACCTTTATGCCTAAAGTGGTATCTAGTGTGGCTCTTAATCAGACCATTCATCTGCCAAATGTTTTCCCAAATCCACAGAACAAGGGGGAGCGGATTCTGCATTCATTGGATGTACACGGGCAACTAAGATTCTACTTAAACAGGACAAAATCTCTAAGAAAATCTGAGCAACTACTGGTGGCATTTGCTGCAGAGGCAGAGGGAAAGGCTATTTCAAAGCAGACTATTTCAAAATGGATAAGCCATTGTATTAGTTTCTGTTACATACATCATGGAAAACCTGTTCCCAAGGGGATAAGATCCCATTTCACCAGGGCTGCATCTACTTCTGCAGCCTTTCTCAGAGGGGTTCCTACCAGAGACATTCTAGAAGCTGCTACCTGGAGCTCAGTTCATACGTTCACCAAGCATTACCATTTACCTCTCTTCTCTAAATCCAGAGCAGGCTTTGCCACTGCTGTACTGCAGGTCCTTATAGCTGCTCCTACTGCTGTATAATTCCATCCTCCCAACCATAGCTTTGGGATTCTACCCAAATGTAATGATTGCAGTAGTGAAACACGAAGAACATAGTACAGTTGTGTATACTTACCATAAATGTAGATGTTCGAGTGTATTCACTGTTGCAGTCCTGGTTACCCACCCGCCAGCCCCCTACTTTTCTCTTTTTATACCTCTTCCTTCTCTTACTATGCTCAAAAGCCTTTTTGTTGTATTTGCTTTTATTTGGAGGTATATTTTTTGTGTTCTAAATTACATGTGTGTGTGTGTGTGTGTGTGTGTGTGTGTGTGTGTGTATATATATAGATATATATATATATATATATATATATGTGTGTGTGTGTGTGTATGTATATATATATATATATATATATATATATATATATATATATATATATATATATATATATATACACATACACACACATATATATATATATATATATATATATATATATATATATATATATATATATATATATATATATATATATTTATTTTGCTCCCCATTTGGGGGGGAGGGGGGCACCTGACATCTGAGGCAAGAAAAACTGATGAAAATGGCGTCGGCTGCATGTTTTATACCCCTGACGACCTCACATCACGGAAGAAGGGACAACAACTGATACAGGACCCAAGACTTTGTTAATCAGGCCGACTGAGGGCAACCTGCCAGCAGATTACCCAAATGTAATGACTGCAACAGTGAATACACTCGAACATCTACATTTATGGTAAGTGTACACAACTGTACTTTATTCAATGGTGGGGGGGTGCTGAATGCTTTAGCACCCTCAATGTAAGCAGCAGACACTAGCAACACTTAGTGTTGCTTTTCCCTTGTATTGAATAGATGCAGGTCTCTAATTTCATATTTGTGCAAGCTTCATTAGGAAATTGTTTCCCTCTTTCTTTCTCAACTTCTCCCCCATGACTCATGGGTCTGAAATCATTTGGGTTTGATGTGCTCCTGTTCCTTCCTAGCTTGTGAATTTTTACTTCTGCTACACCCTGTCTGCATAGGTCATGAACATGTCCATATTCTAGGCGTAACATGACTGACAGGGGTTTAGTCAGGGTTTCCTCTATCTTTTGTAGGAAACAACTAACTGTGTTACCTAATAAAATGCTATACACTCTAAAAACAAGTTTTGTTTTTGCCCCCCCCTCCCCCCACAGTTTTTAATGTAGCAACTGTCTTAGTAACCATATTTCTATGCTGTTAGTATTGGCATGAGGTTTGTATTTAAGTAATGAAAAAGTGCTTAAAAGTTGTTAGAATAATTCAGCAAGTTGTTTGTTGAAGATTGTGCTATTCTTTCTTTCACACATAACTGTTCATCATCATTACTTTTATGTAGCTACATTGGGAGGAAGAGAATGCAGCTGGAGCACCCAGAGAAGGCGGTACCCGATGTACGCAATCTTGTTGAGGCCGACTATTCCTATTGGACACTGGGATATGTGATCTCTCTGCAGGGTGCACAGAAGCTTCTAGATGTTCAGCCTCTCTCCAAGATTCTACCAGTAGATGAATTTTTACCAATTATGTTCAACAAACATCCAAAGTACGTACTACGTTTTGTTTGCTCTGTCAGTTTCAACGTGCAAGTTAACTGAGGGAATTATATGGGTACCTGAGGGAATTATATGGGTACTGTAAAAACTCGAAATTAATCCAAAACCATAAAAAAATACAAAATGACTGAATAAAGGCTGTACCAAAACACAGTCTACACTGGAGTCTGAACGATGGTTTCTAAAATGTATTGGTGCTGCCTGGTACCTCAGCTATAAGCCTTCAAATGGAATAAATTGTACACCAAACCACCTAATTTTTTACTGAATCTAAATTACTTCATTGTCCAATTACATCAGTTAGCTAATATAGCTAATCTAGCTAACATGGGAACATTCACAGAGAAGGCACAGAAAGACAGTGATATATAATCTTGTAAAACTTCATAAATATTTATCAAAAATACATGATCTGAAGTAGTTGACTTCATTTGATCATCAACCTCTGGGATGTCTGATCCTGACGGGATCCAAGATAGCAGCTTCACCAGCATCTGATCGGAGCTTCAGGCTCCTCCCCTTACCCATAATACCCCTCCATCTCCTTCCATCCCTCAGATCACATTTGCTGCGGCTTTGCCAAGCAGCGTGGTCTCAGAGCTCCAGGCATGTTAGGTGCTTTTTTCGACTTTTTTGGGGTGTTTAGAGTTGCTGTTAGTTCAGGCAGGTTTCCCTTCCTTGTGCTTTAATCTCCCCTTAGTCCCGCATCGCGTTTACTGTTTTAAAAAAAAAAAAAAAAAAAAAAAGAGAAGTATTTTTATGTTGCCGTTAGAGTAGGCTTTCTCTCCCTTCCCCTCCTTGCTAGTGATTTGAGTGCGAGTGGTGTGGTCGGGTAGGTTAAGGCTTGGTGCCTCGTACCTTTATTTGGTTGGCATGGCAGATCAGCAATCCAAGCTGATCTTTAGAAAGTGCACAGAGTGTGGCCATAAGTTGTCTCTGGCTGATGGCCACACTCTGTGTGGTGTGTTTGGGGGAAGCCCCTCTTTCCTCAAACTGCCCTATTTGTGCGGGGTTCAACCCCAGGGCCCTGAAGGATCGCAGGACTAAACTGATCCTTAAGGGGCTACTCCCTGCTATGGAGGCAGCTGCTTCCACTTCTCTTATGGTCACGGTCGTGATGCTTCTTCAGCCACTCTCTCTTCCTCTCCCTCCCAGGCTGGGACTCAACTTCCCATACCTAGGCCTGTAGATAGGGAGCCAAGAAAGGAGAAGAGCAAAGGCAAAGACAGAGAGACAAAGGGAGGAAGATATCCCCGGACTGGATGGATCCGGTGGGTCCTCCTCCTAAACAGCAAGTTTTTTCCAGGCCAGTCTCTCCTCGGCTCCGATCACCCAGATTTTTGCCAGAGGAGCCTAGACCTTCAAGGGCTTCTGCACATCGACCCTCCCAGTCAGTGTAGGTGGCCTCATTGTGGTCCACCAGATGTTTAAGTGAGGCGGACATGGACAGAATGATGCAAAGTTTTATTCGCACCCAGATTCAGATGAGGGTCTTGCCAGCCCCCTCTCCCTCTGGAGGGGGGAGCTCTCCTCCCTTTTTTGCCCAGATATATCCTTCTCCAGTCCGACCCCCAGTATCGGAGTTTTTGGATCTGAGAGGTCTCGGAGTCAGGGTCGGCGCCGATGTTACCGAGTACCTCGACGCCAGCCGTTACCTTGAGTGCATTGGAAACTATCAGTTCAAACCCGAGTGGCTGTCAGAGACGAAGCCTGGGCGACGGATCCAAGGGAGGTGTGTCTTTCTCCTTTGGCGCCAACATTTCGAGTAAGGGCCTCCCCCCAATATCTCGACTCTGCCAGGCTCTGCTCCTATCTCCACATTGGATCTGGGGAGAGCAGCTTCCTTATTAGTTTCTCAGAAGGCTCACTCCTCCTCGGCTTTCGATGTGGTTGAAAGGGTTCTCTCCAGTGGATTGAGGCCCTTGACCAGATTCCACCCCGACTCCCTCACCTCTGGGTGCGTTTTCAGCCATTTTACCCATACAGGGACAGCCCATGCTCGATGTGCCCCAGACTGAAGCCATTGCTGCTTGTATAGATTTGCATTGCAAGGGAACTTTAAAACATCTGCCTCATATATTCAAAGATTCCTGGCATTGTCTAGAAAAAGCTAGAGAACATTTTGTTGATATTGAAGACGATATGATAATGGTAACTATTGATGTTGTCAACCTATTTACAGTGATTCCTCATGACTTAGGTCTTGAAATGTTTGAGACAAGTTTGCTGAAATTTAGTGAGTCTAATAAGGCTAAATGCAAATTGTTACGTGAACTGATGGCTATTGTACTTGAAAACAATTTCATGTTTATTAATGGTGAATATTATAAACAAAGTACAGGTGTGGCCATGGGGGCTAGATGCGCCCCCATTTATGCCAATTTGGTGTTAGCCTTGTGGGAAACACAAAGTGTTTTTACTTCTAGTTTCTGGCCTAACATTGCCCTTTACTTAAGGTACCTGGATGACATTCTTATTTTTTGGAAGGGCAATAGAGAAATGCTCATTGAGTTTGAAAATTTTCTAAAAACGACATCTAGTTTTTTGAATTTCATTTTTAAGACATTTGACAACAATTGTGAGTATTTAGACATTTTATTCTACAAAAACATGGGTAAGTTAGTATCAAACATTTTTAGGAAAAAAACTCATTCCAATTCTTTTTTACATTTTGATAGTTGCCATCCCTATTACCAGAAAAAGAATTTAGTAAAGGGACAGATGGTCAGATTTTCTAGAATTATTAGTGAAGACATTCATTTTTACAATGAGATTAAAATATTATCAGATATGTTTCTGGATAGAGGTTATCCATTAGAATTAATTGTTAAAGTTAGTGAAGAGATTTATATTAAAAGACATCAAATATACAAACCTATATTAAAGTACGGTTTTGACAACAGTATATCTAGGACTAATAACACTACTAGAAATGACACCTTTATTATACCATTTAATGATATATCACCCAGGATAGTTAATATAGTACATGAGACCTGGATAAGTATCCTCCAGAATAATGGTGACCTTATTGATAATTTAGGGACTGGGCCCAAGGTCACTTATAGTAGGGGGATGAATCTTAAAGAACATTTTGAGGCAGTTAATAATAAAAATATGTTCAACACATCTTCGATGAGCAAATGTGGGGAATGCCATACTTGTAAAATTATTAATGATGGACCATATGTTGCGGTAAAAAATATTGGCAAAACAATTAGATGCCCAGGTCACTGTAATTGCAACACAAAAATGGTGGTGTACCTAGCTATATGTTCATCATGCCAAGCCTTCTATGTTGGCAAAACGATAAGGAAACTTCGAGAAAGGATAGTGGAACATGTTAGAGACATTAAAAAACAGAAAAATACCAGTTCACTTTATATGCATAGTCTAAGATGCCAGAATTTTAAGAGATTTTTATTCTTTGTTATTGACAGAATTGTATACTACAATAATAACAAAGGTGGTGATGACAACATCTTACTTGAGGCTAAAGAATGTTTATGGCAATTACGGCTAAATGCAAGTTCTAGCCTTGGTATTAACAAACATATTTCTATATAAAGTATACTAAAGTACAAGTCTCAATTTATTTGATCTTGTACGTATTAGGTTAACATCTGATAATTTAATGTTTTAAACAATTTGTATAACAATATGAATTTTAATGTTAGTAGGAAATTTTTCAATGAATGATTTTATGTTGGATTGTATAACAATTATTTATTTTTAATAATCATTTAGATTTATATTATTACCTAAATATTTATATATGTATTTTTAACTTTGATTTATTGGTATTAAATATACAAGTTTTTGACAAGAAGGTTTTAATACATTTGCAAATTAATAGGTTTGCACAAGTCCTGGCTGTTTATGTTCATTTTTTATGTAAATAGTGCTGATTGTACCTTTTAAATGAAAAATGTTTAGCTGCGTAGGTAATAATTTGTTTAATTGTTCAATTATCCAATTTGTATAAGGATTTAAAAGGAGGTTTAACACAAGGATTGTCAGTACTCTGAAGATGCCCTGTTGTGTGTGGGTGAAAGCGCTTAGTACAATTTTAGTTAAAGAAATAAATCGGTGGTCTGCAGTTGTTCCTGGTTCGCCTTTTTTGTTTTATTAGTTCTGGAAGTTTGTTTTTAGTATCGATGTGCCCCAGACTGTTTCCCTCGAGGAACCACAGGTAGTTTGTGAGCCCTCTCCGGAGAGTCCCACCTAAGAGATTCCTTGCAAACGAAAGTGCAAAAGGAGGTACCTGGACTCCTCTCCAGAGTCCCTCACTGAGGATACCAATCTGGGGGAACCTTCCCCTTCCTCCAAATCACCCCTGATGATGTCTCCTTTGGAGACATCATGGAAATCCTGCGCCAGAGGGGAGGTTGGTCCACCCCCAAGCCTTCCTCGGACGAGTCAGTGTATCCGGAGGCCTTCGGCACAGGCCCATCTACCTCCTGGGTGCCCCCCCCCGCAGATTCCTTGGTAAACCTTATTACCACCAGGGCGTGGAAGGAACTGGACACCGTGGAGCCAATCCCCAAGTGCCCCGACAAAATTCTGAGTCATCCTGTAGAGAGACCTAGTTGTCACAAGGGTCCCCAGTAGATGCCATGGTGGTAGTGGCTGCTAAGCCCAGGAAAGTTCTACGGTCCATCCTCGGGACCAAGAGTCCAATTCTGGGAAAGCGGACATATGCTTCAGCCACCTTTTCTATAAGGGTGCTGAATTATTTGGCCCACGTAACTTGACTACAGTGAAACCTGATCAAGGAGTTCACTGAGTCGCCCCCGGAGGATAAACACATATTCTCCGCTTGAATGGCCACTCTCAAAGTGGTTACTAATACATCCATGCACCTCCTTTCGCATGCCACTGAAGGAGCAGCAAGGGTGGCCAGGTCTGGCGTTGCCATGAGGCGACATGCCTGGCTCAGGTTATGTCAATTCACGGAACCCTTTAAGGTGTCTTTCGCAAATGCCCCTTTATGATGGTTCTTCCTTGTTTGGGAAGACTGTTTGTGAGATGTTGGTCCAGAGTGAAAAGGATGGGAAGACACTGCTGTTGGGATCCGCTTCTTTTACCCCCAAAGATCCTTTTCCAGGAATCTGAGGGGGCAAAAGAAGATGCAGTTCCAGAAGTCTCAGTATTCCCGGGACACTCAGGACTCATCTTTTCCTAGAGGCAGAGGGAGACCAGACAGACGCCAGCCCAGAGGCAGGGGGGGGGTCCAAGAAATTTTGATGCATCCTATTCATATAAGCAACGCTTCCAGGAAATCCCTCCTTTGGTGGCTACACTCCTCTGATCTAGTCAAGGGACAAACCTTTATTGCAGCCCCTCCCCAAGCTACGGTGACCACGGACGCCTCCCAACTAGAGTGGGGGGCATTGCACTGGCAGGACAGTCCAAGGCAAGTGCTCCCTGATTGGGACCAAGTTGCATATCAATGTCCTAGAGATGGGGGGGGGGGGCAGTCTTGTTAGCACTGCAGGCCTTTCATGTCTTTCTTCCTCTGGGAACTATTGCTTTTCAGACAGACATGTCAGTAGTCTGGTACATCAACAAGCAGGGAGGAACCCAGATCTTACCCCCTTTGTCGCAAGGCCATGAGAGTGTAGGAATGGGCGATCTCCACCAACCGTTTTCTGGTAGCAATGCACTTTCTGGGTTGATCCAGCATACTGGCGGACAAACTCAGCAGAACTATTCTGATGCCTTACGAATGGTTTCTGAATCCTTCTGTAGCTGAGCAGAGCAGATCTTCCTTAAGTGGGGGTCGACCTTGCTGCGAGCTCCTCGCATCTCCTTCCAACGCAAAGTGCAGCAAGTTCTTTGCTCTGATCCCCCAACAGGGTGAATCTCCCAGGTATGCTCTGGTCCATGCTTGGCCTCCCAGTCTTCTTTATGCTTATCTCCCTTTACCTTTCATGACAACATTTCTGCAAAAGGCTCACCAGCTGGGGAGCAAAGTCATCCTCATTGCCCCATTCTGGCCTCGCCAAGTCTGGCTTCCTTTTCTTTGGTCTCATCTGTTAGTTCCTCCATGGATCTTGGATCCGATACCAGATCTCATTTCACACCCCTTGAAGGTCCCTCATCCCGACCTGGACAGTCTGAAAGCTCACTGTTTGGCTGCTCCAGTTCCCTTGATTGCTAGGACTCCCTGTCTATCTTCCCCAGTCAAGACTATTGTGGTGGCAGCTTATAAATCATGTACCAGAAAACTGTACCGTAGCAAATGGAAGCATTTCTCTGTCTGGGCTTCTCAAAGGGATTTGGACCCTTTCACATCTCCTGTTCCAGCGGTCCGTGAGTTCTTGGCATACATTTTCCAGCAGAGTGCCAGCTCAACTACAGTAAAAGTTCAACTGGCTGCCATTTCCAATTTCCATGAAGGTGAGAACATGGCAAAGTACAGACTTTGCAAAACCTTTATTAAAGGTACCTTTCTTTTAAAACCCTTGGTTAAAGATCCTACTCCTTCTTGGGATCTTACCCTAGTTTTTACAAGCTTTGGTTGCTCCACCTTTTGAGCCTGCTGCTTCTGCGGATTTGAAATTTTTATCTTGGAAAACCACCTTTTTAGTGGCTGTTACCTTGGCTAGGAGAGTTTCAGAACTTCCGGCATTATCTGCTAAACCTCCATATATGACTTTCCATAAAGATAGGATTTCACTTCCTACTAATCCCTCTTTTCTTCCTAAAGTGGCTTCTGAAGCAAATATTCAGTCAATCAATTTACCTGTTTTCCTTCCAAGTTTTCAGAACAGGGTTGAATATAAATTACACTTATTTAGATGTACATAGACAGCCGTGTTTCTACTTGCACAGGACTAAAGCATTTCGCAAGTCTGATCAATTGTTTGTCTCATTTGCTACACCTTTTCTTGGCAAACCGGTTTCTAAGGTAACCATAGCCAGATGGATTTCCCTTTGCATCCTTCAGGTTTTCAAAGACAAAGGAATGTCTCTTCCAAGTAGGATAAATGCTCATTCTACCAAGTCCATGGCTACATCAGCTGCTTTTTGGTCTAGAGTGTCTTTGGAGGATGTTTGTTCAGCGGCTACTTGGTCCTCATCTCATATCTTTATTTCTCATTATAAATTGGACATGGTATCGAGGGGGAGAGCATCCTTTGGCTCTGCAGTGCTCTGAAATATCCTTCCATGAGGGCCACCCAAGGTTTTTGGTAGTTGGGGACTCTGTCCCACAAGTTGATGATTAAATGAAGTCAACTACAGATAAAGAAGTCATGTACTCACCATAACGTTCCATCTGAGTAGTTGGACTTCATTTGTCATCAGCTCTCCCTCCTTCCCCCGACCTTCTCTTTGTTTCTTTGGGATTAACAGGCAGGAGAGAGCGCCTTTGCGGCTGTCCTGTGCCTTCCTGTTAGTGAGGGTTATTGGATCAGGTTCGTGTGTGTGGTAGAGCAAACTAAATCTGAGGGAGGGAAGGAGATGGAGGGGTATTATGGGTAAGAGGAGGAGCTTGGAGCTCGGATCAGATGCTGGTAAAGCTGCCGTCTCGGATCTGGTCTGGATCAGACATCCCACAGGTTGATGATGTCCAACTACTCAGATGGAACATTATGGTGAGTACATAACTTCTTTTTAACCAATCTTGATGTTAAATTCTTGATTTAAACCTTTTGGAAGTAAAGTACCATAATTAATTATAAATTTCATCTCCAACTGAAACAATTTTTTAAGATAGTAATTTTTATGGAATTATATGGGTAGAAAGGATATTTTTTCTTGAAGCTCTGCATTATGTCAGTCATTTTAGAGTTATCTGGTGGCATTTCTGCTATCACCTAAGCAACTTCTCTACACAACTTCCCTGCATTTTAATTGGCAGGTTCATTGCCATTACTGTTGTGTATAGTGGTTTAATATTCTTCCATGGTGTTTAAGGAGAGTCCATCAGTACTGCATTTTCTAGCACAATTTTAGGAATCTTTAACGGGTGATGTTGCATTGAACCAAAGGCTGTACTTGCACTATATGTTGAGTCACAGTGGTTAAATGTGTTGTAGTGCAATGTAGTATGGGTTTTACAGCAACATGATACTGTGCATGAAGGGGTCTGAATGGAGCGGTGATTGGTGTCCGAATGGAGAGATGATAAAATCAGCAAGCAAAGGAGAGTAGTAGTGCTGGAATTAAATTCACCCTCAAGTCTTGAGTACCTTCACAAGGTGGACCCTGCTTTGTTTGTTTTTTTTCTCACCAAGGCAACAATGATATATAGACTGTATTTTATGTAACATATATCATGGACAGAAGTAGGCTGAAAAATAATAGACAGCTGATTGTGCAAGTCCCAGGATAAAAAAGTGCCCAGTCCTGGTAGGCGCACTGCTGGAAGGATGGGAAAAAATGACCGTGTTATATCCTCAAGACACTGAGACATACCTACAATGGGATTAGGCCAGGCTCAGAGGAAGGATGGCACCCTGTAGTAGTCCACAAAAACTGATAGGCCAGAAAAGTGCCGTAAAGATAATAGAGTGGGCTGTTGAGGATAAGAAAGAAATTGTGTTACTATTATGTATGAAGCTCAGAATTTCTGAACAGAAGATATACAAAAAGATTGACAAAGTAGAGGAAAGAAAAATACATGCACCAGAAAAACTGTCAAAAGCTTCAAATGCAAATGTGTGTTCATTAACACAGCAGATTCATAAAAAACATTATATAGTCAAAAAACCTTGGGCCATTTGGAAAAAGACGCGAATGAGGAGGTGTGAAAATAAACAAAATCTAGAGATTTTTGAAAGGTACAAAAAAAAGAAAATGGACATGGGAAAGAAAGCGAGATCTGATCTTCTTCTTCTTCTTTCGGCTTTTCCCGGTTAGGGGTCACCACAGCGGATCATCTGTCCGCTCATGATTGGTAGTGGAGTTTTACGGTGTTGAGTTGCCAGCCCGGCGTTCAACCTTCCACAGAAGGCACACACATGCACACACTCACACCTAGGGTCAATTTAGAATGTCCAATCCACCTACTGCATGTCTTTGGGATGTGGGAGGAAACCCACGCGACCACAGGGATGACATGCAGACTCTGCACAGAAGGCACCCCAGCCGAGAATCGAACTGGAGAACCTCTTGCTGTGAGGCGGCAACGCTAACTGATGCACAATATTTATGCAAAAGAGAAAACCAAATTAATACAAAAAAGCAACCCTAAACATATTCGAAGGCAAAAGCACACTGATATAGAAATTTTCACAATACAAAAAATAAGATCACAAAGGGGGAAAGTAGTACAGAAGATTAGTAAACTAGAAGTTAAAAAAAAAAAAAATAGAAGCTGAAATTATGGAATACCTGTAAAGTGATGGATTTAGTTTAGAAAGTCTAACTGGTTACATCACACCATGATGCCACGAGCCCCCAAGTAAGGAGAAACAGGAGGAGCAGGAGACATCTGAAGAGATATGGACGTGGGAAAGAAACAGATTTAATATGGTGTGTTATTTATGCAAAGGAGAAAGCAAAACTAATCAGTACAGAAAGAGCAGCACCAAAGATATTTAGAGAGAAATACAGGCAAAGGCATCCAGATATGGAAAATTTTACAATACAAAAAAAAAGAGGAAAGGGAGATTAGTAATGGAGAAGTTAAAGAAGTAGAAACTGAGGTTATGGATTACCTGCAAAATGAAGGATATAGTGTAGAAAATCTAACTTTGATAACAGCACAGCAAGTTAAAATAATGAATCTCCAAATTAAGGAGAAACCAGTGGAGTGGGAAACATCTAATCAGTTGCCATATGAAGATACTTTGGAGCCTTCAGTAGGAAACCAGTATAAAAGTTCAGTTGGAGTTGCACAGCAAGGGAAGGAACAGGAAACTGTAGCAATTCTGACACGGTCAATGCTGTGGAGTTACAGGCCAATGAGTTCCCATATATAAGAGCAATGGATGACACAGGGTGAAACTGAAGAGAATATAGTACAGGAAGATGCTCTGGAACTTTCTGTGGAATGCCCACAGGAAATGGAGAACAAAGAATGTGCCCTCAGTTTAGAAGAAAATGATCTAAAGGAAGAGTTGCTTGATTTAATAGAAATGGATAGACATATTAAGATCAATGAAAGAAATACATGGCAGTAAGTCAAAAGGCCCCTGAATGCTAGAAGTTTGATGAAACAAATGACCACAATAATTAGGACTGTTCACAGAAATTCATGCACTATAACATAAATATATAGGCTAGATCACTGTGCGTCAAAATTAATTACAGATCGTCTTATCACAAAAACACAGGGCAGTAAGGGAAGAAAACAAATGCCATCATGGAAGTATCAAATAGAGAACTATAAAGCAGTTAAGAGAAGTGTCACTATTAGAGAAGTACAGAAGAGAGTTCATAGGTTCATAGATTAGTATTAGGCTAACTGCCCTTGTGAGCTATTTTAAGCTTAGCCAATTATCCCTTGTGTGACTCAAACCCTGCACCTTGTGTTTGTAAGGCAAACACCTTAACCATTAGGCCACCCTCCCAACGCAATTCTGTTCCCAGAGATCAACAAATGTACTCAAAGATGTGATAGAAACAATGGGTAGTATTGGAACAGATCAGGATCTATTGTACGTTATTGTAAATAATAAACTAAAGACAGCACAGGCAGAAAAACTTGGAAGATATGCAGATAAAGGAAAAGTACAAAATAAGCAATTTATTTTATTTCTAGATTCATGGATCTGTCCATGTCAGGATCCTACTGAAAACCCCCATCCCTTCCCAACTTTGTCACACAACTGTCTACCCTCCTGCCTATATAATACTTCTATCTCTTCTTTTTACCCTTTCTTCTCTGATTTACTCTCTCTACTCAGATATTAACATCCTATGTTCCCTGTATATACTGTGCATTTACACACTATGTTAACTTGAGGTTCATTCCACTGCAGTATACTAGTACAAAATCTCATATTGCACTTTTAACTAGGCTTTTCTCTTCCTACAGTGTCCTTAGATTACTAATGACTCAATCATAATTTTGATTACTTATGACACAATCTTAATTTTTAGTCTGCTGACAGTCTGGAGATGTTTCTCCCTTAAGTAAATCAATGCTGCATTTCTCTGTTACACTTGCCTCTTGTAAATTGCAAACTCAGATGCTGTGTTATTTACTCCAATCTTTGCTCGTCTTGTTCATAGCATCACTTTTTATGTATTTTTTCACTACAGTTACTGTGTGTTATTATGTTAGAGAACATGTTTTTATTGAATTCATTATCAATACGTATTGGAGCTTTTCTTCTCGGGTCTCCACTGAAAATGGGCTTCTGGCTCAGCTGGACTAACCCGGTTAATAAATGTCAATAAATAAATAAAATTAACAGTCAAAAATTTTATAAAGAATTGGGAAACAAGCCAAAAGTAACTGAAATACCACCAAAAAAAAGAAATAGATACATTTTGGAGCAATATTAGTGAAGATCCTGTGGAACATAACAAAGATGCTGAACGGAGAGAAGAATTAAAAGAAAAAAATAAGTTCAAATGTACAGGATATGAAATGGGATTAAGTAAGGTGAAGTAATTGTTTTGTGTTTAATGGTCAGATAAATTGAAACAAAATTAAGAAAAGGTCCTAACTGAAAAACCCCAGGTCCAGATGCAGTACCTAACAGCTGGCTAAAAGTATTAACATTTTTACATGAAGATTTAGCCATGAGTAAGAACTATTTATATGTGCACCCCGAACAGACGCGACCTGGTTAACAGGAAAAATACTCTACCTTAAAAGCAAAACTGCAAGTTACTATAGACCAATATCTTGCCTTCAGACGATGTATAAACTATACACTGGACATGATGCCAGCAGAGTTTATAGTAATTTAGAAAAAAACTCAATCATGGCAATAGAACAGAAAGGTAACAAAAGAAGGTCATAGGGAACAAAGGATAGTTTGATAAATAAAGTCATAATGGAAATCTGTAAAGAAGGGGAAGAACCTAAGTTTGGCGTGGATAGACTACAAAAAAGCATCTGACGGCATCCCACATTCATGGAAAAAATGGTGCTTACAAATGTATAAGGTAATACCCTACACTGATAGATTACGTTACAGCGACCATGAAACAGTGGGAAACCACTTTGCAGTTAAGCCATGATAAAGGACATATTATTCCAGGGATAAAAATTCAAAGGGAGGTATTCCAGGATGACTCTGTCACCGCCGCTCTTTTGTCTTGCCCTTAACCCATTAAGTTGTCTACTAAACATATTGTTATGGTTACAGTTTGGCTCCCAGAAAACAACAAAGTGTGAAGACTTCTTTTTTGTGGATGATTTTAAAACTATGTAGTTTATCAGATGAATTGAAAGCACAACTGCAAGTGGTAAAAACCTTCTCAGATGATATAAGAATATCATTAGGTCTTGATAAATGTGCAAATGCAACCTTTAAAGCAGAAAAGCTGCAGCACCAAGAAAATAGTGTGGGATAGGAATGTGATATAAAAAAACTTTAGCAAGAGGGAGTGTGTAAATATTTGAGAATTGATGGATTAACAATAAAACATGAACAAGTACAAATAAAATAGTAAATACTAAAATTAATACTGAAAATAGCTTTGACATCTACAGCAAAGTCAAAGCTATAAATCAAGTTGCTTTTCCTGTCCTAACTTATAATTTTGGAGTGATTGACTGGTCCCAAAAGGTATTGGATCAGTTGGTTCATAGGTTGGTACTAGGTAGGCTATCAGCACTAGGGCCTATACAAGCCTAGCCATAACAATTCCCTGGCTATTTCTTCCCACACTATTTACTTCCCTGGACCCCTTTCTAGCAGGATGACTGACGTGATCCCCGGGGTGAATTTCCTTTCTCCCATCCAATTGTCAAGGTTCCTTTTGAAGAGGGCCAAAGAGGCACTCTGCTTGATATGTATGGGCAGTCTATTCCAGAGTCTGGGGAGTCTCTGCGTCAGGAACCTAGCCCTCCAGCATGTTTTGTTTATTATGATGACAAGGTTTAGATCCCTGGAGCGTGTGGCTCTGAGAGATTGGGATTTCTAGTGTAGCATGTCCAACAGCTCTGGGTTTGACATGGCTTTGTATGTTAAGCAGAAATCGCCTCTGAGTAGACGATATGCGACAGAGTATAGCTGGAGTGTATTAAGGCAGTCAGCGTAGGGCATCTGCTTTAGGCCTGTGATTCTTTTAGTGAGGTATTTCTGCGGCCTTTCCAGTTGTTGCAGATGTCCTGAGACGTACATACCAAATGGGGCATTGTATTCTATAATGGGTCTAATGAGGGATGAGTACAGTGGGACAATGACCTCCTTTAAGCCCTTAATGATGAGGTGTGCCACATAGAAGGATTTCCTGACTGTTGTGGCGATGTGGTGATCGAAGGTGAGACCACTGTCCACCTGTGTCCCTAAGTTTCTTATCACACTTTTGGTGTTTAGTGTACTGCCACCTATGTGGTAATTCACAGGTACATGTTTTTTCCCAAAAGGGATAACTATACATTTCTTGGCATTGAGCTTGAGCCCATGGCTCTGGCACCAAGCATCTGTTTCTGTAAGGCCCTTTTGTAGAGTATCCACATCATTTGAGAATTCAGTAATGGCTCCCAGTTTGCAGTCGTCTGCGAACTTTGTTAGCCAGAGTCCTTTAGTGTTGGCCTGTACTTCAGAGAAGTAGATGCCAAACAAGAGCGGTCCCAGGATTGAACCCTGAGGTACTCCACTTGTCTGGAGCTGGATTTGGAGTCAGCTACTTTTACAGTGTGGGTTCTGTTAGTAAGCCAGTTGGCAACCCATTGGGTGATGTAGGGATTAATGCCCAGCTTAGTAAGTTTATCTATGATTCCAGAGTGGGGGGTGGTGTCAAAGACGTTAGCGAGGTCTAGATAGGCTGTGTGGACCACCTTACCCCTTGTCCATGGCTCTGGAGACTGATTCGAAGAAGTCAATCAGGTTCAGGAGACAAGATCGGCCCTTCACGAACCCAAACTGGGTGGGGTCCAGTGTTTGAAGGTTACCAATGTCTTTGTTTATATGTTCCATGATAATACGCTCCATGGCCTTGCAGATAAGGCTCATCAGACTGGGACGGTAGTTTCCGGGATCCAAGGTGGATTCCCCCCTTGTGGAGTAGGATAACTGTAGCTGTGCGCCACTCAGTGGGCACAAAACCTGAGGTAAGGCTATGATTAAACACGACACTTAGGTGAGGTGTCAGTTCATTTTGTAGTTCATGTAATACACAGCCCGGGATGTCATATGGTCCCATGGATGCTGTATTCTTAGCTTTGGAGAATGTGTTTTTTACCTTTGTGGCCATTGTTACTGGAATTTGGCAATCTTCTGGTATTGAGATGGGCCATGTAGGGGGTGAGAGGGGGGTGAAGTTGGCACTGAATCAATCTGCCAGGATATTGGCAATATCCTTGGGATCAGTATATTTAATGCCATTCTGTTTTAGCTCAGAGCAGATCTGGGCATTGTCATTTAGATTCTTGGCATAGTTATAGAATGCCTTGTGGTTGTCTTTGGAATCTTTGGCAATTTTATTTTTGTAACTAGCTTTGGAGGATTTTATGAGGGATCTCAGTTTCTTACTGAGGCTGGTAAGGGAGTTTTTTGCATCCTGGAATTTTCCTCTTTTCTGCAACAGTTTCTTCCTTTTGTTGTAAAGTTTGTTTATGGCAGGGGACCACCAGATTGGCTTCCTTTTTTTGGAGGAGAGCATCTTGGTTCTATTTGGGATGGCACGATTCATGCATGAGTGGATGTGCTCGTACAGTGCCTTAGTGTAGGATTCAGCAGTCAAACTTTCAGTTCCTGTCTGCATGGGTGTCATGAAGTTTGTCACTTCTGACTTGAGTAGCATGAAGTTGGCTTTGGAGAAGTTTTTTATGGAGGTTTCCTTACTGGGGGGGCAGGATGTGGATGTTAAGGGTGATTAGCTTATGGTCAGACCTGACTAACGAGGGGGTGACCATAGATGTGGAGCATTGATTTCCCATGTTGGTAATGACCAGGTCTAGCATATTGGAGCCCCTGGTGGGACTATGGATTAGTTGATCCAGGGCATTGGAATTTATGAATTCCAAGAACCGTTGGGCAAAGGTGTTGGTACATGAGTAGTTTTCTCAGTTAATGGCAGGGTAGTTAAAAATCACCCAGTATTAGGGTGTTTGGTTCTATCTTAATATTTTCCAGTATGTTTAGAAAGGTGTAGTGAGAATCTTGGGGCATGATGGGGGGATCTGTAGCAAGTTACAGTTTGGATTGCAGTCTTACCTAGTGTTAGTTGCACTGGGAGAATTTCAGACTCATTGTGTTGGGCAACTAGCCTGGTGATGTGAATATGCTTGGTGAATATGGACACTCATTTAGTGTTTCGGTCCTGGTTTGGTGGCCGAAAAGTGTGGTAAGAGTTGTAGCCTGGTATTGCAGGGGTGCTTTCTAGAGCCTTGAACCAGGTCTCAGTTACTGCACAAATATCGATGTTCTCCATTTTTAGGAGTGCCTCGAGAGAGTGCATTTTGAGGTTTAGACTTCTAGCATTGAGTAGCATTACCTTCAGACTTTGCATGCTTGTACCTGTTACGGTGGTGCTTTTGTCCTTTGAACTTTGCCTAAAAAAGGCACTATAGGGGTGGCAAGATCCTTGGCCAGTAACCTGAATCCCAGGGGCGACAGGTGCAGACCATCTCTGGCAAAACATTGTGGTCTGTCGATCATGTCGTCCCAGGCAGACAGATACTGGATACCCTTTGAATGATACCAGAAGCTTAGCCAATTGTTGAAGTCAATCATTTTGTCCTTATATTGTGGTATCATTCTGGACAGGAAAACAAAATGATTTATAAAAATCAGTGTACACCAAGATTGTATATTCACTGTTCTTAAGAGGTATGGGCCTCCTCAAAATTGATTACATGTATAGGTCTGCAGTCGTAGGACTGCATGCATATCTGCTAACCTCACAAAATCCAAACATAGCAAACCTTTTAAAAGATGACGAGAATAAGTCTAAGATGACTTCCCTGCTTAGTTTAGCAGAAGCATATCAGTGTCAAGCTGGAATGGAATTCAAACCAGTAGATAATCAGGCAGCAACTGAATGAATGTTCCAGAAAACAAAATAAAGAATATAAGGGGAGGGATCAGATGAGAAGGCAAGAAATGTTGAAAATGCATAAATATAGTTACAAGTACAGAAAACTCTTGGAACAACTGCATGTAGATAGGGACTGAATACAGGAATGGTTAAGAGGTGAATTTAAACCAAAAGACAAAAGGTTAAATGGTGTCCGTGGATAGTGGACGACATACACACTGGTTTACAAAGTCCATTGAACATATGGGAGAAACAGACAAATGCAGGTTTTGTAAAACAGAATTGAAAACAGTTGCACATCTTGTTGTTGGGTGTGATACACTAATTGCAGAACGACTTTATACTGAAAATCTTAATAATGTGGCAAGACTGTTGAATTGGGGATTGTGCCAACATTATAATTTTGAAGTAGCTAAGAAGAATTGGTGGTATAAGCCACAAAGCATTATAGAAAATGATGGTTTATATCACGTGATCCCTCATTACCAACAGTTCAAAAAACTAGATGTGAGAAAACCAGATAGTAGTCCATGAAAAGAAGACAAAAGTAGCATTGATCATTGAAATTGCTGCACCCAGTGACTACAGTGTCTTGTATACAGAGAGATGCAAAGTCATAAAATACCAGGATTTACAGGCAGACACGAAGGCAAGTGTGTGAGAAGGATACCCAGACAGTTCCTATAGTAGTAGAAGCAATCGGTCTTATAAAAAATAATTTACGATCGTACTTAGTTATGCAGTGGTGGTGCTGCGGTAGCGTTGTCGCCTCACAGTAAGAAGTTGTCCTGTTCAATTCTCAGCTAAAAGCGTCTTCTGTGTGGAGACATGCTTGAGTGGGCGTACCTTCATTGAAGGTTGTACGTCAGGGCTGGCAACTTGATACGTAAAAATCTACTGTCAATCATTAGCAGACCGGAGTTCTGCTGTGGCGAACCCTAACCGGGAAAAGCCGAAAGATACAACAACTTGGTTATGTTACTGATGCATGTAACTCCATTCAAATTGCAGAAGATGTTAATTCTGGGCACATTGTAGGTGCTGCGAAGAGCAATTCTGGCTAACATCAAAGATTAAAACTACTAATTTCATGAACTTTAATCATTCTTTGACTTGGGAATCGGGTTCATTCCCATTATGGTATTACAAACCCAAAAGACTTTGAGAAATTAAACCGAGGGAAGATTAATTCTAGAGATGGTGAATCCTAGAGAGAAAAAAATTATCCTGCATGTATACATTGACTTAACAAAACTCACCCTGTAGGTAGTGAGGTTTAAGCACTGCAGCACAGGTGGCTGAAGTGTGCTAAATAGGTCAAAAAGAATAGCTGAAATGTGTTAAATGTGCATTAAAATGAAAAGCTAATGTAGCAGTTTTCTTCAGCTTCCCATTTTAAAACAATTTAAGAGGTTTAATAAATGCATTCAGTAGTACAATTGCAAGCTTCTGTACATCTTGTCTAGTGCAGACTAGATTTGCTTTAGTCTGGTCGAGTTCAGCTTGCTAATGCTGAACTCTCCCTGATTGTTGTTTTCCATAAGAAATTACTATAGGTGTATATCCTAAGTGTGTGCTGGCAGGAATTTCATTGTTTTAAGATTTTCTTTTTTCCTTCACATTTCTGTAACAGTGTAGTTGGTATGTATACAAGAGATATCCATACCACTTGAAATTGACAAGTTGGTAAGTCATTGAACTGTAACTAAATCATCGTGGAACTGTAATTCCATTTTACCATCATTAAATATAGTGATTAGTGAGTTATCAGGTTGTCAAGACAGTACCTCAGTAAGGCATTTAACATGACTACTGCCTGCACAGGTAGCTCTTCTGGAGCATTGCAGGCAGTGCATCCCTGAACACTGTAGGGGCCTAATGAGTTAATATGCCACTCTGAAAAGTGAAGTAATATTGCATTTCAAAGTCCATCACTTTTGTCTAATTGCACAGCTTCATGTAGTCCAAAGTTTATATGTATTCACTTGTACCGAATTGTGTTACAGGCGCATACAATATACTGCATAGGTCAAAGGATAGATTACAAGGGCATATGGAGAGCAGTGCTCTTTTTCTTTTCAATGAGTGGAGTACTACTAAAGGCAGAGCCACACCTTGGGATCTGTTTTATTTTGCAGTAACAATCTATGTGCTTTTCATTTCTCTTATCACAGACTTCATCCAAAACACAAATATCCCATCCCACTATGTTTTCAATACATGAAACCTTTGGGAATGTGTGTCTGTGTGTTTGCGCACGCTTGTTTTCGTTTGTGTTGTGTTTATATATACATATGTATAAAAATCATCACTGTAAGAAAATGCATGATACCATACATGAGCACATACAGTCTCTCACACACACGCTAGAGCAGGATGTCCGACTGCTGTGGTCACTGATAATCATAGCACTGACAGTCCGTCTTATCTTGTTCCTGTAACTGAGCCAACATCACATGACAATGTATGAACACAGATGCTGAGGATGGTTTCTGTGAGGTGTTTATTCATAGGGAATTTCAAGTAGAAATGTTTACCATGGTACTTGTAAATTCCTTGTAGTCAGACATCGACATTTAAAGCTTTTCAGTCCAAATCTTAAATCCCACTTTTTTTCTATTTATTTTATTTGTACACTTGCTGACTGGATGGGCCCACTTGACAAAAGTGCCTGTTTTTCATTGGTGACCTAGGAAACGCTGTCTAGTTAAGTGACTTGTTCACAGTTGCACAGTAGACAAACAGAGATGGAAGGAATCAGACCCTGTACCCTTGACTACAGGATCAACTCATATTCAGTGCCCTAATCCTCTGCACTAGTGTGCGTATAAGAAAGTGCCTGAGATTGTGTGATAGCCCTGCATTTTTACATTGTGTGTGCGTGTGTAATACATACCCACACACACACCTCATGGAATGTGTGTATATCAAGTATTGCAAGTACTGTTACAATACGCATGTAAATTAACTGCAGTAAGCATGTCAGTATACCCATTGTATGGATTAGTGTTGCATTAGTAGTAGCTACTAGGATGACTTCTGTAGAAGGCCTGACATCCAGAGTTGAACACTCTGGCCAGACATCCATAACCACAGGACATCAATGAATTCCCACTGTAAACAAGATGTCTGTCTGCAATCTTTAGTTCTTTCTTGATGTAGTATGGTTTGTCACTCCAGTGTTGTGACCTTTTGCTGAGCTGGTAGATAAGTACTCCGTTGGAGAACTGTCGTCTTATTGTTAAGGAGCTTGTGAGTTGCTTATTGTTCAAGGTTTGGGGTCATATGACTAATGTGTGTTTAGGACATTGTCAGTGCCAACCAAGAAAAAGTAACAAATGCTCATGATAGAAATCCCTTATAGAAATTCTCACACTATGTATTTCCTGCTTAGATCTGGAGCACTTCAATTATATTTGTGCTGGCATTAGCAGAAAGACAGGCAAAGGGAGCATCCCCCTCAAGGACTGTTTAGAAAAAAGATTTTAAGGCCTTAGCCTGACTTTCAGAATTTGGCACCCTTCTCCCTCTACAACAGGCAGATGTGTACTCCTTAGGGATGCCATGACATTCCCTGACTAAAGCTGATGTTCACTCTTGTCATTTTAGATCTTTATTACTGCAGTTTTGACAGTGTGTGCATAATCATTTTGCAGCCGTAGTCCAGTGTTCACCCTGCAGCTTATTGGTATTAAGTGCTGGGTAGTTTACAGGGTCAGACACCTGTTTTAGGTAGTTTAGGGCATGTTCGCTCTATAAGAAAGATGGCAGGCAGTCCTGTGGTAGACAAATTACACACACAGGCTGGCACAGGTGTGCATTTTTTGTTTAGGTCCAGAGCATGATACTGAAAGTTGTACTGTGGGTCAAGGATTTATGGTAACATTTCTTAGGAAAAAGGAGCATTGCCTACAAAACTATGTAAATTGGAAGATGCACTTTTTCCCCCCTCAAATACTTTTATTGAATTATTACCTGTGATGAAGGCAAATTTAAATTCATATGAAAATAATCACGCTGTAATTAACGTAACATTTTACTTCACGTATATTGCTATTATTGCTAGATGTCATAAAAACCTAAACAACGTGTTGTAAATTATTCAATTCCTGCCTTTTTTTTTTTTTTTAAACAAGAAACATCTTTATTAAACCGAGTGCAAGTTATGGCATGGGGAGACCCAATTACAGGAACAGAACATTTTACAGTACCAATAGGTCTAGCAAGGTTAAAGCATTGCTGAATAGGGGGAATCTCACAGGGCAAGAAGAGGTGCAGCTGCAGAGTGCTGAAGAGAAAATAAGGGACTACCTCGATAATATGCATGAGTTTGGAAAGATTGCTGTTAAGCTACTGATTTTTGATAATTACTCCAGAGCAAAAAATCTTTTAGCACAATGGCTCTGGAGCTTGTAGAGGTATTATAAGTAGTTCGGAAATTTGATGAAAATCTGTATAAAGTAAAGAAATCTGGAAATCAAGATAAAATACAAATGAAAATTTTTATGGAAGAATTAAATATGCCAAGGTTATAGGAAGATGAGGCTCAATTATTAACAGGACAGGAGGAGATGAGATAAAAATGGTGATGTATAATCAATCTACAGAAAAGTCTGCAGGAATAGATAGTATTCCTGTGGAAGTTTGGAAGCAAGGAGGGAAGAAAGCGATAGATCTGGAAGGTTTTGCTTAACAGTATTTTAAAAGGAAACGAAGCACCAATAATATCCTGGAAGAAAGCTGTGGTGGCTGTAATACCGATGGTAAAGACCCATCAGTTCCAGCTTCATACAGGCCCATTTCAATTCTAAACCATGATTATAAAGTGTTTATAATGGCTAAAAGGATGGCAAAGGGGATGCCAAAATAGATGTGGTCAGTGTGATTTTGTGGAGGTGAGGCAAGCATTTGACAACATTAATAGAACAGTGATGAATCAGAGAGAAGCAGAAAGTAAGAAAATGCCACTGTTGGTGGGTCTTGATGTAGAGAAAGAATTTGACATAAGCTTGGATTTTGAGTAAGGCAATAGAAGTATTTTCATTCTCTGGTACAGTAATAAAGTTAATTAGGAGGGTCCCTATTATATCCTCGAAAGAATAGTTCATTGAACGGCATTTTGAATGGCGTTTTGTCAAATGTGACATTCGTTGAACTATTCTTACTGAAATCTCATTACTGTAAGGATTGGGAAATTTGCTCTTTTCCAATTGTGAGATTTGTGAGCGCTATATATAATTAGCAGGGCTGTGGGAGGCACAGCCCCCCACACACATGGTGGGAGAGGTTCAGTGAATGGCATTTCCAATAAAATGCCATTCATTGAAGTAACTGTTCAATGATATAATATAGACCCTAATAGATATTGTGAAGGAACAGAGTCCAAAATTAAAGTTGGTAGGGATTCTTTTCTGTTAAGTACTGAACCACTGCCTAAGAAAATAAGGGACTCTCAACTTCAAGGATATAATTGGTTTGGTAATCAAG
>NC_056743.1:1511153451-1511265951 GCF_019279795.1 Protopterus annectens
AATTCTCTTATTCCCCACTGTACCCCGATCTCCAACAACAACCTCGGTGCACTGTAGTTTTGCAGAAGTGCATTTCCAGATAAATGAATTTTCGCAAAACCGGACTAGCGAAACTAAGTTTCACTGAAACATAAATTTGATGGGTCAAAGTAGACTCATATACACACACACGTATATATTCTGCAGACCTCAACAGCTCGAAACATTTTAACATCCAGAAGTTCTCTGCTGTAAGGACAATAGTAACGTACAATGACTATCTCTGGTTCCACTGTACATACTTGCTCATGAGACCTAATTTACATAAGCTTACCTTTGCAGTGCTGCAAATCCTGGACCCCCTCTGGGTCACAGGACAGTAACATTACTACTCCTTTTTTGTTTTTTATGAGGACAGGGTGTCCCTGGCATACTAATCCTTTTTATGCCCAAGATGTGAATAAGTTGTCCCTTAATCATTCTATTCATTTGCCCATTTTTTTCCCTTCTTCATAGTCTGCTAGTGAGAAGGTGCTGCACAAGGATGTGCATAGACAACTCAGACTTTATTTGGATAAGACTAAGACTATTAGGAAATATGATAGCTCTGTTTCCTGTTATCCTAGGTCCTTAGGATTAGTGGCGTCTAAGCAAACTATTTCTTCTTGGATCTCAAAAGCTATTTTTTTTGTTATTCCTTTCATGATAAGTGCCTTCCTTATTCTGTTAAGGCTCATTCTACTAGGGCTGTGGCTTCTTCTGGTGCTTTTTTTAAAGGTTTGGATACTAACTCTGTTCTTGAGGCAGCTGCATGGACTTCTGTGCATACATTTACCAATCACTGGAAGTTGAATGGAATCTCCAGTGCTAGAGCTGGTTTTGCTACAGCCATCCTTCACAGCTTCCTAGAGGTTTCTGCTGGTCCTTCCTCCTCCCTAGTTTCTTCCTGAGCTTTGGGACTCTCCCTACTGTAAAGAATACTGCAACAGTGACATGGAAGGACAGGTACAGTTGTGTAAAATCTTATAACTGTAGATGTCCTCTTCACTGTTGAAGTATTCACTCCCTCCCTCCATTCCCTGGTCCATTTCTCTTCTGGATGTACTGATTACCTCTATTTTCCTTAGATTGCCATTCCTTACTGGGGCTCTCAGTTCTGAGGATGGTAAATTGGGATGTCAGCTTTATGCCTTATTGCAAGGAGCATACATGTGATGTACAATGTACCTTAAAGCAACCTAAAGCCTTTGGTATACTGGCCAGATGTCAGGCCACCCTTGATGGGGGATCCCTAATGTAAGAAGTACCGCAACAGTAAAGAGAAGGAATCTGTCATTATGGTAAGATTTTGCACAACTGTACTTTCTTTTCACACTCATTTTGAGGTCTGAACTTGTTTAAGGCATTGTAAACTTGCATGGCTAGGGTGCTCTCCGCAGCCTTAAACCATGTCTCAGTGACTGCACAGACATCAGCATCTTCCAAGGTGAGGAGTGCTTCCAGGGAGTGCATTTTCATGTTTAGACTCCTAGCATTAAGCAGCAGAACCTTGAGTTTGTCTCAAGTGGATTTTGTTATGTTGTAAATTTTGTTGCTTTGGCATTGCCTAAAAATGCACTATGGGGGAGGCAAGCTCCTTTGCCAGTATCTGAAAGCCTAGAGGAGACAGGTGATGACCATCTCTGGCAAAGCAGCATGGCCTTTCGACCATCTCTTCCCAGTCTGACAGATACTGAATCCCCCTGAACTGACACCACAAACTAAGCCAATTGTTGAAGTCTGTCATTTTTTATTTATATTGTGGCATCATCCTGGGTGAAAATACTGCTTACAGCTAGGGTCATACTTGCCTGGAGCATACAATTTTGAGAGTTCATTAATGTCTCTGTTCATATAATCCAGAGAGGTACATTTGAAGTCCTTCACCCCAACATGTACTATGACAGAGTCATAAGGGTACTTGTTGAGTGACTTGAGTGCACCTGTGATTTGACAGATCCTAGCACCTGACAGGCAGCTGCCTGTGATCTTTTTGCCCTGTCTGGTGAGGGAGGCATCTGTGTGTGTCACTGTGGAGTCATCTGTGACATTAGGTTTTGAGGTGTTTTGCCTTTGGGGCTTATTTGCTGAGACACTAGTGTATGTCTTGTGTAGTGGTTTCTATTAGCATAGCAGTGTGAGCAAGTCTCTAATCTTTTGGTAGGCTTCATGTGAGTACCTCTGTGTATTTGGGTTTGTGTCATGACCTCATTTTGTGTGAGAGGTGAAGTGTGTGTGCTCACAACCTGTTTGTCCAGTTTATGTGAGAGAATTGATTCCAGTTTCATAGTATAATTACATCTCTCACATAGGGTATGTGTTTTTTTAGGAGTAAGTGGTTGTCAGTATATATGTGGAAATTACTACATTGCCTCAGGATGCCCATGTCAATCAGGCTGGCCAGTGAAATGTTAGGGAAACTGTCTGTCCATTATAGCAGGTTTTTACTGCATGTATTATTAGGGAAGGGAAATGGGCTAGTTTGACCAGTTTTTGTGCTAGGACTAACAAGGTGCTTGTTCGATTGAAGGCTATGGATAAGTATGACAACGCCGCTCAGTGCACCTGTAGCGCAGTAGGGAAGCTTGGGAGGGTTCCACTGACAGAAAATTTGTATTTCAAGGTGTTTGCGTCTAAACAGGGTACCCTTAAACTCTCTTGTACTGTGCTCTGCAACGCACAAATGTGAGGCATAAATACAGGCGAAATTAAAATATTTTTAAGCTAATCTACCAATAGGAAAGCACATAGTGAACCTTCCTCCAGCAATCCCCAGCTCAGACAAGGTGGGATCCACACTGTTCTGTCACAAGGGTGCAGGGGAGACTCTCTTAATGTAAGATGGCTGGTTTAGTGCTCAAGTGTATCAATAATAAGCTAGATTCAGCAGGTCTGATTCTAGCCTATGCTGTGCAGGTATCAGAGAAGTACAAAAAAATTTGGAGCCCTTTTGTGCATTTCCCAGCTCAGATAGACCAGCTAAACACCTACAGCCACCAGATGAACAGTCCTAGTCCTCCCAATGCAAAAGCTAAGTAAAGGAGTGTCCGGAGTGAAATGCTACCACAAGCAAACTTAAATCGTACAAAATGCTACCACAAGCAAATGTAAAGATGTAGATACATCAGTGTACTTTAAACAGTTTATAAAAGTGTGATTCTTCAATAAAAGTACTTCACATTGAATAAATGAGCCAATAGCCACTCAGCTGTACAGAATTTTTAAAGGCATTAAAAAACAAGATAAGCTTACGAATAACCCCTCCACCCAATAAAAGTACATTTAGAAATCTCAGGTGTTTCCCCAACCTCAGCAGACCAGGCTACCTCCCAGTGCACTAGATGGAAAATCCACTGACCTCTTTTGTGTAAAAACAATTGTTTGCTAGAGTGTAAAAATACAATAGTTTTTCCAACAGCTAGCTCGATATGACATCAGATCAAGTAGAATACACAATTGGAGGCAAAATGCACTTTTTCAATATAAGCACAAGAAAAGGCAAATGAGTCAGGATATCATCAGTAGTGTAGAAAGGGAGAAGCTTGAGCTTAATTTATAGTAGGGGTGGGCAGCTTAAAATCGCCAGGTTTAAAAGGCAGATCAGAAAACTGGACAGTGTGTGGGAATCACAGCAGGGAATCACCATTCAAATTTTAGTTCATCAGTAATTACTCCAAGTAGTTTGGTATGGGGTTCAGGTTTGATGGTGTTGAGAGGTTCATAGGTAGGTACTAGGCTATTGGCCCTAGGGCCTATATAAGCCTAGCCAAAAAGGTACCCTGGCTTTCACCACCCAAGAAAATTATTTTCCTGTGCTCCTGTCAAGCAGAGCCACAGAAGTGTGATCCCTGGGGTGAATTTCCTATTTCCCATCCAATCATCAAGATATTTCTTGAAGAGTGCTAATGAGGAGCTCTGTTTGACATAGGTAGTATGAGTATGGGAAGTATCTGGGACAGGAATCTATTCCTCCAGCATGTTCTGTTTATTGTGGTGACAAGATTTAGGTGATAGAGAAAGAGGGTTTGTGCTGGGCGAGTGTCTTAGAGAAGAAAAGGAGTTTAGGTGTTTGGATTTGGTATTAATTGGTTATCAGAGAGCCAGGTTTTGACAGAAATGAAGGTTTGTTGAGTGAGAGCTAGGAGTTCAAGGATGTTGTGGACAGAGGTGATAAGGGTGGAGTCATCTGCGTATTGTAGAAGTGTAGAGAGGTTAGTAGCAGAGTGAAGTTGGTTAGTGAATATGTTGAACAGCAGGGGGTCTAGGATCGATCCTTGGGGAAGTCCAGTATTTACAGGGAAGAATAGAGAGAAGACAGTTTGCCAGCGGTTAGATTGCTGCCTGACAAGAGAGGTAGCTAGAGAATCAGTTGATGGAGGAGGAAGAGCGATGTAGATCAGAAAGTTTAGTAAGGAGTTGAGTGAGAGACAGTATCAAAGGCCTTTGAAAGATCAAGGAATAGACAAGAGACAAGCAAGTTATTGTCACGGACTTCAGCTATTGTTTGAGTTAAGGAGAGCAATGCAGTGGCTGTGCTATGGTGGGGGTCTAAAGCCATGTTTGGTAGGAGTAAGGAGATTGCTGTCAAGAAGATATTTGATTAAGTGAGCATGGATGGACTTTTCTAACATTTTAGAAAGGGGGGACAGGATAGCAATGGGCCAAAAGTGAGAGGGATCAGTAGAGTTCCCACCTTTATGAAGAGGGATTGTATAAAAGGATTTCCTTATATCTGGGACAAGGGCTTCAGAGATGGAATGATTAATAAGTATAGTGACAGCCTAGGTGATGGATTGTGCAGCTATTTTTAGGAGGTGAGAGGGTAGTTGGTCTGCAGAGGAGGAGCAAAGCTTAAGTTTATTTAGAAGAGATTTAATAGTGGTAATTGAGACTGGTTGGAAAGAAACTGTATTAGGAAGAATTTTGTTAACAGGTGATAGTGGTTGGGTGAGTGAGATGTACTATTTTGTGTGAGCTTTTGGATAGTTTCTATGAAATAGTTGTTGAGGAGAGTACTGGCAGTTTCATTGGCAGTGTTCTGCGAAAATGGGCTGGAAGTAGTAATTTACCTGGGTGGAGCAGGTTGTTAGAGGTCCAGAAATGTTGGGGATTTTTGTGAGGGCTGTGTTGGTTAGAGAAAAAATAAGTTGCCTCATCTTTGACTAGTTTTTTTATCTGGTTTCTGAGCTCTTTGTATGTCTGAAGTAAGGGGAGGGGATTTATTTTTAACCCAAGATTTTCAGGTGCTATCTCCTTTGTGCATGGTCAGTCGGGTTTTTGTAAGCCAGGGGCAGTTGGATTTAATTCTGATTTTTCTAGAATCAAGAGTGTGAAGGAAAATCTTACTGAAGGACTTTACAGCCTCATTGAGTGGGAGGTGGTATAGGAAGGGATCAGTTGATGCCAGATAGTTGAAAGTGTCTGGGTTAAAGTGGGTGAGGTTCCGGCATATTCTGTAAGTATGGTCTTTGGGAAAATGTTGGGTGAATCTATGAATAAAGGTTAGAGTTTGGACATATGCCAGGGTTATAGTAATGGTTGGAAGCTGAGGTAAGAATCCAGTCAAGGATTGTTCCAGAAGGGGAGTTTTTGTTAGTTCTAGTGGGGTAGAAATGTGTTTGTTAAATCCATGGAGGTTGAGACTATGGGTAGGGGATGAGGGGGACAGTTTAGACCAGTCTATGTTAAGGTCTCCAAGTATGATGGCTTCATAGGGGACATGTTGAGTGAGCCAGGAGAGAAAGTTCGCTAAGATTGGATGATTATTGCTGGGGGAAATGTATAAAGACTATGGCAAGTCTTTTGTGTGGGTTTAGGTGATGGTTAACTATGAGGATTTCTGCAGGTGAGAAAGATGGAACAGAGTTGGAGAGAGGGGACAGGTTTAGTAGTTCAGAGTAGATGATAGCTACCCCCTCGCTTATTGCTTCTATCTAAGCAAAATATATTGTAGCCTTGAGGTAAGATTTCAAGTTGAGGATGTGTGGTTTAAGCCAGGTTTCTAATAGAGTTAGGATGTCTGGAGATGTATTAGATATCCAAGAGTGCAGTTCCGTTATTTTACTTACAATGCTTTGAGTATTTAGTGAGAAGATTTTTAGTGATTTAGGTGGGAAGTGTTGTTAGGAGGGGGTAGGTGGGGGGATTAGTGTTGAGGTATTGTGCAAGTAAGGTGTGGGAGTTCCTGAGTTGGGGTGGATGTCCCCATGCAGTTGAAGTGTGTCGAACATGAGAATATAGAAGCATAGGTTCAGAGTAGAAGAATAGCTAAGTTTCTGACTAGTGGGGCGAGATGAGCTAGAAAAAGTGGTAATTTTGAAGAGGTCAGATGGTGAAATGGGGAAGCGTTGATGTTGAGACTAAATATGGGTGACTGAGTTGGGTATTGAGAGGGGCTGAAGGCAAAGTGAAGTATGGTAGGAGGTTGTTAGTGAGAGGAAGAAGAGAAAGGTGATGGAGAGAAAGAGGTGCCACATGATAGGAGATGAGAGAGAGGGAATTAGTAGTAGATATGGCTGATATGTAGTGGAATAGGGTACGAGAGTGGGATGGGATGGTTCTAGATGAGAGTAGGAGTATGTGGTAGGGAATGGATGGGACTAGGAAGGGGATGGGGTAGGATAATGAGGCTGTGGGGAGGAGAGTGTAGGAGTGGTTGTCAAGGGGAAAAGGTGTTCGAGTGGCTGATCGGGTGGAGGAAAAGGAAGGGGTGTGGTGTAGAGAGTATAAATGTAATGTAAGAGGGGATGAGTGGGAATGGGGTTAGGGTAGGGGAGCGGAATGAGCCCGAGCATAATGAGGGCAAACAGTGTGGGTTATCCCAGCTGGAAGAGGTGCATGAATCTAGAAAAAAACAAGCTGGTAGACTGAAATGATGGTAAGTTATACACTGCCTTACTGGTATCATAGGTTTTGGAGGGGGGGATATGTATGTTATAAACAGCAGACACTTTTAGTCCCGAGTTTATATTAGTTTTACTTTTGCACCAAACAATAGCTTGTACTAAACTGAGATAATGTAGGAGTGCCGATGGTATCTTTTCTGAGCAATAAGAAGTATGAAACTCAAATCTCTGGCATTATTGACTTTAATACTTAGTAATTTATCAGAAAAATACACAGTTTTGAGAGACTCAGTAAGATATCAGGGAAAATAAAAGCCATTTGAGAGAGAGAGAGAGATAAAGAAACAATCCAGAACATACAAAAAATAAACCAAACCAGTATGTCCCTAAAATGTGAGAAATACATACCCTATATTCAAATATGCTGTCAAGTCTGCATAGAAACTCTAATGAAAAGGGATGAGAACAAAATAGAAATTGGGATTGTGACCTACATTAAATGCTCTTTACAGTAATAAAACACAACTCAATTATAAGTACATTTATCAGAAATTGCTTTGCCTTGGATACCTGCATTGATCAGTAGGGATTCTAAGTACAAGAATCAAGAAATGGAAAAGATATAAAAAAATGTAAAAAAAAAAAAAAAAAAAGAATAAATCCCACGAGTAGAAGACAAAACCACACAGAAATAGAGAGGAAGTCAGTAACGTGAAGTAAAAATAATAATTCCCATTGCAAAAGAAAACAGCCACTATAATCTAGGAGTCTAATTACCCACATGGTTGCAAACAAAGACTCTGCCAGTCATTGTTTGACTTATGGGGTTAATGTGAAGATATAATACAAAAAAATGAAAAACTGCATAAATAGAAATGCATATTAAAATAGAAATAAAACACACACAAGAAGTCAGGGCTGGATCCAGAACAAGGTGAGTTAGGCAGTTGCCTAGGGCCCAGTCAGGCTGGAGGTACCTGGCCTGGCCTTTAAAAATTAACAAAAAAAACCTCACCTGATCCACTGCTCTGTCAGCAACACATCCAGTTTATCTTTTCAGCCTCCTATCTACTACTCTGTGAGCAACCCTTTGAGTCTGCCTATTCAGTGGTAGAGCATGCTTTGTCAATCTCATTTCGGCCCACGATTCACATCCACACACAGGAGATTTAGATTTGCATTCTCTATACCAAGTGTTCTCTTCCGGTCAGTCTGTGTTCAGCCCATGATTTTACTGTCCACGCAGGAAATGTCTAGTCAGTAGCTTTTGTACAATAGAAGGGTGGGCTGAAAAAGACCTATTGAGGACAGATGAAGTAGAAGTTTGCTGTGACAAACTGTGTCGAAGGCTTTCGACCAGTCTAGAAATGAGGAGGCTAGTTTGCCATTATCTCTAGCTTCATTGACTGTATCTATGTAGGTTAGAAGTATTGTTATTACTTATGGGAAGGATGTAAGGTATACTGTATGGGGGAATAGGAGTTCTTTCCTGCAGGATATAGTTTAGTAATTGTTTCTGAATAAATTTTTCAAGTATTTTGGAATGTGGGGTACGTTTGCTATAGATCTAAATTTAGTAATGTCTGTTGAATTTCCTCCTTTGTGCAGAGAGAATAATGTGCAACTTTTTCCAGAGAAAGGGAACGTAAGATTCCTGGATTGACCTTATTTATAAGGATTGACGCAGGATTGGCAAAGCTGTCTGCTGCAATTTTAAGGTACTTGCTTGGAAAGGTCATCAGTTAAAGTAGCACATTTGAGTTTCAGAAGTTTTGTAAAGGATTTGAGCACAGGTTTGAAGTTGAAAGTGGATGTGCTGATAGTGGCTTTTGGGCAGGGTTATTTATTTATTTCCAGTTTGATAACCGGGGAAGTCCACTGGGCCCAGAGGGCCCATTTTCAGTGGAGGCCCGGGGAGAAAAGCTCCGTATTACATACAGTTAAAACAAGCATAGAGTTTTACATTAAGGGTTAGGATTAAATGTTTGGGAATTCTTGGTTAGAGAGATTATACTAAGAAGTAAGAATTGAATTGTGTATAGCTGTTTCAACTGGTGAGTTATTGGGAGAGGGAAGTGGGTTGAATTTTTTAGCCAGGATGCAAGATTTCATTAATAGCTGTCCAGAATTTTTTATGGTTGTATTTACTATTGTAGTGACATTTATTATAGTATATTTTTTTGTCTTCATTTATTCATTCATTTATTGTTGAAATGGAAGTTTAAATTCAATCTAAATCACTGTTATTGCAAAGGTTAAAAAAAAAAATAGTATGCACATTGACAGGTTTGAACAGTGTTTTATAGTAATTGAGAAGAGACGGCCAAGTAATTGAATATCCGTATGGCTGGGGAGGGTTTAATTAAAAAAAAAAAAGGAACGTTCTTTAAGAACGGTCCAGTTTCAACACGTCTGTGCATTGTCACACAGGCGTCCTGTTCTTCCGCCTGCGCACAATTTTAAATATAGTACCTTACCTGGATTTGTAAGTGTTTGATCTGCTTTGCTGGATTTAAGGTAGAGGTGTGTGTGTGTGTGTGTTCTATCAGATTTGCTTGTTAAGGTGTGTGTCTGGATTTCTAAGTGTTTAATCTGCTATGTGTTAGTACTTTTTTTGTTTTTCATTTATTTTACACAAAGTCTCGACCTATGTTTGTGTTTTGTACTTTGTTTCCCAGAGATAAAAATGTTAGGTTCTTTAATTTTTTTTTCTGTAAGAATCTTCTACTCCTTGGCAAAGCAGTCACAGCAGTTGTGTAATGCTGCTTCAGCTTTATGTTCCATAAATAAAAGCTTTATGAATGATTATATGCCCAGTAGTTTTAATATCATGTTTTCTAAATACATGTATTGGGCTGTGCTGTCTATTTATATTGTCATTCATTCATACTACACTTAGCTGAGGCTAAAATAGTCAACCCATTCTAACATTCATACTACTGAAAAAAAAAAAAGAAAAACAAGTATTTCTGCAGGGGAGCAATCCCCCTGTACCCCCATGGAGGGCTGTGCAATCACACTCCTAATACTTTTTTCCATAATAGTTTCAAGATTGCACAACAGAGATGAAAAGGAAAATGCCCTTAATTCAACTGTTTGACAACCTTGAACTAATCTCCCTTACCAGCAGTCAGCTGTCAGCACACTTACAGGTAAATACATAACTCATAAATTCACTCACATATGTACACAAAACACCCTAGTCTGCAAACAGATACATCACTCAGCAGACCGAAATCTCAAATATAGAAGCATTTATTGATGCTATGATGTCCAATCTTGTCTTCATTCTTACCTGTGGGTTCGGAGCCGAACCTCGGCTCTGACTCCGCCATACTCTACTCGAAGTCTTCAATTGGCTCGTGGCTAAGAGGTATCCCATCGTGCAACAGGTCTATTCCCAGATCTCGTTTGCCACTCGTTAAGCTCAGATGTGGTCTCGCTTTTGGCCTTGGCTAAGTATATTGTTTATAAAATTTTTATAAACTTTTGACTTGTTGCTCAAAAAAGCTATTTTCATAGCTGTGTGCGTGTGGTAGTGGTGTTTTACCGCCTGTATTTGTTTCTCTGGCTGTTTTTTGTGCCCTTGTCTGGCTGTTTGGGTATCCTGTTAGGTATCCTTTCCCCATGGGCTAGGGCCGTTTAAGTTAGAGGACCTAGTCCTCCCCTTTGTTTCTGTGTGGTCTTTTGTTTGACCATTTTGTTAGAGTTTAGTGTTGTGTCTAGCTAGTGGTGCTTTCCTGCCTTTGTTTCCCCGGGCTAGGCCCCTTTAAGTTAGAGGACCTAGTCCTCCCTGTTATTTTCCTGCCAGTTTCTTGGCCGTTTGAGTTAGAGGCTCTGTTTCTTGTTAGTTGGGTCTAGTGCGTGTACGTATTAATTTGTTCCTTTCAGCATGTCCAAGGATCCTAAGGAACACAGGCCTTCGGGCTTTAAAAAGTGTGTTGAATGCAGCAATAAAATGTCTTTAACTGATGGGCACTCTGTGTGCGTGTACTGCTTGGGGGCTATTCACCTCCAAGAGTCCTGCTTGTTTTGTCATTCCTTTAGTCCCCATGTGCTACAGGAGAGGAAGAACAAGCCCATTTTGAAAGGACTGCTTAAACACTCCTTCGAGGAAGACTTGGCCAAGTCTTCCAGTGCATTATCCTCTCCAGCTAAAAAGGACAAAAAGACTTCCAAGAAGTGCTCTCCGGCTCCGTCTGTTTATTCGGAGCCGCCAAAGTTGCTAGAACAGCTTCTCCTTTGGTTCCATTGCCATCAGTGCTGAAAGAAGATAGTCTCTTGACTAAGTCCGTATCAGCTCCCAGTCTTTCGGAGATGGTCTCCAGTTTATCAGCCGGGTTGTCCTTCACACAAGTCCCCTTATTTAGGGAGATCCAGATCTCCTACTTTATCTTCCAGGTCTTCCAGGATTCTTTCCGATGAGGATGTTGATAGGGTGGTGAAGAAACTGCTTCAGTCATCGGTGTTGGCCAAATTGATTTTGGCTCCGACCCAATCGGCTCCGGAGCCTATGGCCTCTTCATCCTTTGTTGTTCCTCCTTCGAGCCTTTCTCGGCCTTTTGAGCCAGAGTTGTCTGTTCTGTCAGGTGCCATTAGGTCGGTTTCAGTAGCCTCGCCTGGCCTATCGGTTCCGATTTCCACTCTGACCCTGTCGGCTCTGTCCATGGTTCTCTGGTCGGACCCGAGGGGGAGGGATCGGATCGATCTTCATCGGTTCCAAGCCTTCCTCTCAGTGCTTCGGCTCGAGTGAGTTTAGACTCGACATCTGCTTCGGACCTCATCTCCTCGGCGCCGAGGACTACAACTGTTTCCCCTACAGTTAGTCGGCCTTCGGAGCCAGGGGGATCAGCCTTCGAGGTTATGAGGAGCGTGCTGGCCAGGTCATCAGCTGCATCCTACAGCACCGATACTCTGCCCCCTCCAGCACGGGGATCAGTTTCAGTTTACGCTGTATCCTTGGGCAGCGGAGACCCTAAGCCTCAGGATACCTCCATGAGTGGTCCCCAACTTTCTGACGTCTCCCCAGAGTTTTTACCTGATGAGTCTCTCATGTCTGACACTGACCTCGAGGAGTCAGAGGGGTCCCCCAAGTCGTCTTCTGAAGATATCCCTTTTTCAGATATCCTGGAGATCTTGAAGCAGAGAAGTGGCTGGCCCTCCAAACCCCCTTCTGATGAGGAGTCAGGGTTCCTGAAGGCTTTCGGGTCTCAACCCTCCACCTCTTGGGTTTCTCCCCCTTTTGATGAGCTATTAGACCTTGTCTGTCAAAAGGTGTGGGAAACTCCTGACACTGTGGAACCAGTCCCAAGGAGACCCAATAAGTTTTTTTCCACCCCCTCTGACAAGGAGTATCTATCTAAAGGTGTTCCAGTAGATGCCATGGTGGTGGCAGCGGCCGCCAAGAAGGAACTTGCTGAAACTTCGTCTACCGTCCATCCACCTAACAAGGAATCCCGGGCTATGGACAGGTATGGAAAGCGTGTTTTTACCTCAGTGGTCTTTACACTGCGGTCGCTGAACTACTTGATGCATTTTATGAGGCTCCAGAGAGATCTCCTAAAAGAGCTAGGATATTCTCTAGAGGATAACATTTCTGATGCCATGGCACAGAAGGCAGTGCACAGATGTCTACCTTAAATTCCCTTACCAACTCCTCCAGGAGGCTCTCATATGCAACCAACGGAGCGAGTAGGGCTGCGGGTCCGGAGTGTCTCTTAGAAGGCACTCCTGGATGCGCCTGTGTAATTTCCCGGAGGCCTTCAAGTCTATGTTCACCAATGCCCCATGTGATGGTTCATCGTTGTTCAGAACCAAGGTGAAGGACACTCTCACTAGGTGCGAGCAGGAAGGAAAAACCCCGTCTGCCGTGGGAGTCTGTTTTTCCATGCCTTCTAGACCTTACCCCAAGGACCAGAAGGGTGGGAAGATGTGGTTCAGGAAGTCAGAGGTTTCTTCAGGGCGCACAAAGCGATTCCCCCTATGGAGGCAGGGAAGGGGGTGGAAATGCAGGTAGACGCCACCCTAGAGGCAGAGGAGGCCCGTGTAACCAGGGGGACTGTGATTCCTTTCGCGGTTCTCCCTACCAGCTGTCCTGAAGGGATGCCTGACTGGGTGTCTCTGGAGCCAGTCGGGGGTCGCATTTTTTTATACCCAGAAGCCTGGCAAGAAGTCACCCAAGACGAGTGGGTATTAAAGATAATTTCCAGAGGTTATCATATTCCCTTCTCTTCTCCGCCATCCAAGAGAATCCCAGACGTTCCACCCGGTCACAGGGATTCCGCAACTTTAGAAATAAAAAAGTTGCTTTCAAAGGGAGCCATCCAGCCTGTCCCCGCAGACCAAGTAGGATTAGGGACTTACTCCAGATTCTTTTTGGTGCCAAAAAGAACAGGGGACCTGAGATCCATCTTGGATCTCAGCCGATTGAACCTTCATGTATGAAAGTCCAGGTTTCGCATGGTCACTTTACAGTCAAAAGATGTGTGGATGTGCTCCATCGACCTCAGAGATGCTTGCTTACCATATCAAGATGAACAGGTCATCGAGAAGTCATTTACGCTTCTGGCTGGGAGCCAGTCATTTTCAGTTTCGCGCTCTGCCCTTTGGTCTCATCACAGCCCCCAGGGTGTTCACCAAATGCATGGCAGTGGTAACGACTCACTTGAGATGTCAGGGATTCCAAGTGTTTCCGTACCTGGTGACTGGCTCCTTTCTGCCACCACCAGGCATCTACTGTTACAGACCAGAGACGCCACCATTACACTGTGCCAACGGTTAGGAATTACTCTAAATTGGAAAAAATCTGTCTTGTTTCCCTCGCAGCGCGTCACTTTTATCGGCGCCGAACTAGATTCGGTGCTCATGAGGGCCTTCTTACCAGAAGAGAGAATTCAGGCTCTACAACAGCAGGTCTACACCTTACTACCATTGAGGAAGGTCAGGGCAAAAGTGGTCCTCAAGTTATTAGGGACCATGGCTGCCACAATCATGCTAGTTCCCCTTGCCAGACTATACATGAGGGTTCTTCAATGGCTGCTTTTCGCCCAATGGTCACTGCAGCATCTCCCACTCTCCCATTTTATTCTGATTATGGACACGTGCAAGCGGGATCTACGCTGGTGGCTTCAGGCCAGCAATTTCAACGTGGGCAAACCCTTTGTCCCACTTCTCCAGTTGCCACGGTGACTACGGATGCCTCCCAGATCGGATGGGGGGGGGGGCATTATCTTGGCAGGACTGTCCAAGGCACATGGCAGGATCATGAGACCCATTTGCATATCAATGTCTTGGAGATGAGAGCAGTGCTATTAGCATTGCAAGCACTTCAGAACTCTCTCCCTCTAGGGACAATTGCAATCCACTCAGACAACATGTCGGTAGTGTGGTACCTGAACAAACAGGGAGGAACCAAATCATACCCCTTTGCAGAGAGGCACTTCAAGTTTGGCAGTGGGCAGTACCTTCCCAACGCTTTCTAGTTGCAACGCATATACCGAGGAAGTCCATCGTGATTGCCGACAGGCTGAGCAGAGCTGTCCTAATGCCTCACGAGTGGTCCCGGAACAATTATGTTGCAGAAGAGATATTCCACAGATGGGGTCAGCCTTGCTGCGATCTGTTTGCCAGCCCCCTCAATGCCAAATGCAGCAGCTACTTCACCCTTATCTCCTCGGAGGGGGAGACACCCAAGGACACTCTGGGTCACGATTGGCCCTCCGATCTTCTCTACGCCTTTCCAGCATTACCTCTGATATCAAAGGTCATTCAGAAAGCACAGTCTTTCGGGAGCAAAATGATCCTCATTGCCCCACACTGGCCTCGTCAGATTTGGTTTCCCTTCCTTCAGCCCTATCTAATGGACAAGCCCTGGATTCTGGACCCAGTTCCAGATCTGCTGACTCGTATTTCAGGACAGTTCCATCCCTCCATCCAGACTCTCAAGTTGACAGCTTGGCTACTCCAGTTCCGTCCTTAGTCAGGCTTCATGATTTTCTCTGGAAGTGGTCCATATTTTATCATCTTCCCACAAGCCTTCTACCAGGAAGATTTATTCCAATAAATGGAAGAGATTTTCTATTTGGGTACGTGAGAGACATATTGATCTTATACAGTGCGTTTTTCGGCAATATTGGAATTTTTCTCAACTTTTTCATCAGGGTTCAGCTGCGGCGGCCATTAAAGTGCAATTAGGTTCATAGGTTCATACTAGGCTATCTGCCCTAAGGCATTTATAAGCATAGCCAGAGTGTATGTGGCTTACACCACCCCTTAGGATGAGAATACTACACCCTTTTAGGGTTTAGTTGGCAGCAATTTCTACCTTTCACGTTGCTAGTGACCCCAACCTTATGGCTCATAGGCTTTGTAGGGCTTTTATGAGAGGGACATTGTTAGTCCGACCTCCAGTCTTTGATCCATTGATGCCGTGGGACCTCAATTTTGTACTACAGAAGCTCACCTCAACTCCCTTTGAGCCCACAGCTGTGTGTGACATTAAATTCTTGTCATGGAAGACAGTATTCTTGGTAGCCATAACTTCAGCTAGGCGGGTCACTGAACTCCAAGCATTATCGATTAGGCCACTTTACTTGGTGTTCCACAAAGAGAGGGTCTCCTTAAGAACCAACCCTTCCTTTGTTTCAAAGGTTGCCTCTGTTGTCAATATCAACCAATCCATTGATTTGCCTGTGTTTTTTCCTGAATTCTCCAACAAGGCAGAATTTAAGTTTCATCAGCTGGATGTTCACAGACAATTGCGTTTCTATTTACATAGGACAAAAGATTTCAGGAAATCTGATCAAATGTTTGTCTCGTTTTCAGACACTAGACTTGGGGTTCCGGTTTCTAAGGTAACCTTGTCTCGCTGTATCTCTGATTGCATCTCATTTATTTATGCTTCCAATGGCAAAGAATTACCCTTTAAAGTGAAGGCTTATCCTACAGGTTCTGTGGCTACCTCAACTGCGTTTCAGGCTAGGATGTCTATGGATGGTATTTGTGTTGCAGCAACATGGGCTTCGCCTCATACCTTTATTAGTCACTACAAATTAGATCTTGTCTCTAGAGGCAGATCTTTCTTTGGTTCCATGGTGCTCAAAAGTATTTTTCACTGAGCCAGCCAAGATCAAGGTGCTAGGAACGCTGTCCCACGGGTAAGAATGAAGGCGAGATTTGGACTACATAACATCAAGAAGTTATGTACTCACCATAACGTTTGATGTATGTAGTGCATCTCTCCTTACATTCTTACTAACCCTCCCTCCTTCCCCCTCCTGGAGGACCTGGAGGTATTGTCTCTAGGTATCAGTAGTCCTTTCTGTTGGGGTTGTTCTTCTCCGTGTTTATCTGTGTGAGCTTGCAGCAAACAAGATCTGGGGAATTAGACCTATTGCACGATGGGATACCTCTTAGCCACGAGCCAATTGAAGACTTCAAGCTAGAGTATGGCCAAGTTGGAGCCAAGATTCGGCTCTGAACCCACTGGTAAGAATGTAAGGTGAGATGAACTACATACATTGAACATTATGGTGCGTACATAACTTCTTGTTCACCTTCACAGGCTAATTACATTTACATACCACATCATATATCAACAAAGTGGGACTCAACAAAGTCAGCCTACAATTTTTGTCTAAATAAAATGTTTCAATCAAATAAAATGCAACCACTGTCTCAGACCCTCCTGAGATGTGAACTCCAGATCTAGATAATTATACTGTTACCTAATGGACTGCTTTTTCAGTGTGGAGTCCATTATTCAGTTTCATTGTACGAGTCTGGACAGTTTTTACGAGTCTGTATGTTTTTGCCTTCTAGAAAAGTTGTTTAAGTATGGTTTAAAAAGATCAAAAGCACAACAGGAATTAATGAATAAGATGGAATTAGTGCTATGTATCTATAAATAATTGCATCTGAAAAACTCATCTGTGACACTGAAGGAGGCAGTCTCTATGCAGTAACGAATGAGTTAACAGTATTTGTTCTGAAAAATTCATATCTCATAATGCTGGAATATTTATCAACATGGGTATGTTAATGAGACAACAGTAATTTGATTCTAATCAGAAATAATCAGACTGTTATGTCCCTCAGTTGTTTTCAGCTTTTTGACTGAGAATGGTAGTTTGCAAGTAGATAGTTGGATCTTCTGGTGGGAATTAACCGCGATACACATGCAGCCAAGCTGGCAGCCAGCAAGAAGGAACTGAAGAGGTATAATGGTACCAGCCAAAACCGTAAATCCCCAGGGAAAGATCAAGATTAGTGGTAGGCGAGGCACATAGTCACTTGGTCAACAGGGATGTTGATATAAAATTGACCATCAGCATAGAGTAGGGCCCATGTGAACAGACACCAAAATGATTATATATTTTTTAAGAAAAAAGTCATGAGAATGTGGAGGCAGCTGCATGTTTGCCTTAACATATTAACTATAATGCTCTAATAAATACCTAGAAACCAGAACTAACTTTATTGTGAATTTTACTGCAGTGAAGCTCAACTGCTGTGTCCAGCCAGTATGTGCATATAAATTTTGGCTGTGTGTGAACATATGCAGATGGAGTGTTTCTCCCCTTTTATGTTTTTGTCTGTGGTAAAGAAAAATATAGATGCAAGCAAAGGTTGTTGTTTAGTGATATCCATTGAATCTTAACCACCTTAAAGCCATCTCACTCTTTTCCATCTCCTACTGACTATTCAGAGGAGATGTCTGCCTTGTCTACAGAGCTTTGAAAGATTTGGTCTTATGTAACCTCCTCTACATCTGCAAAATTAATTCCACGCTAAACAACCACTCAGGAAACCTACACCACACGTAAAGGCAGAGCTCCATGACATGTCTTGGGTGTAACCTGGGTGACTATATGGGCAGTCGTGAGTACATCCCCAGTCTTGCCCTTCTAATCCTTATGGAAAGGGGCCAAATCTAAATTGGGGGTCTGCTATTAATTCTTGTCTTGGTAAATTGATGGGATCATTGGCTAAGTCATCTGATGAAGTCTCCTCGAGAGATGAAAGCGCTTATGTGGTAGTGTTTAAAATACATTTTATTATTTAACGGCACTGGAGTTCAGTTTTAGTTTGTCATTGTTTATTAGTTCTCTCTTCGTCCGTTTTTTCGTTGTCATCATTGGCTAAGTTACAAATGGTCCACTGGATCAACTGTGTGTGTGTTTAGTGTTACTGAGGCTCAAATCTGTACCACCACGTGTGATTCAAGGAGTTGAGTCCACAGAATGTCTGTAATGTTTAGCTTGTTCATACTTTTGGGCTGTTCCTCATAAAATGTGTGGTTTTCTGGCAAATCAATGAGGACTGAATTCACTAAATGACAGCCACTTAAGTTTCAGTCTTCCTATCTTTCAGTAAACGCATGGTAACACAACATTTTTTTCTAGCAACTTTCTAAGGTTATAGTAGCCATGTTTAAAATGTCATCGGTTTTGGGCCTTTGACCTGCCCCCATAAATTTTGGCTTTTTCCAGATTTCTTGTGCTTCAAAGTTGAGAGATATAGATGAGTGTTGAGTGCATTTTACAAGGAGCTGAGAGTTTCAGGGGAAGAGTTTAGTACTGCTTATGCCAGGTCTGTTTGCAACATGCAACTGTTGTTTAACAGATGATATCACTACTGTGCTAAAGAATTTAAAAGCATTGTTAGCACAACCAGTAGTATACTTGCTTTTGATGCAGAAGGCTGTGGGTTCTACTCCCACAATATGTAAATGGATTGCTGATACTGTACTGTGTTGTACTTCAAAGGGGGTGGATCCTACAGTCCTGAGAATGTCCTGAAACTGTGCTAAAGAATTTAAAAGCATTGTTAGCACAACCGGTAGTATACTTGCTTTTGATGCAGAAGGCTGTGGGTTCTACTCCCACAATATGTAAATGGATTGCTGATACTGCACTGTGTTGTACTTCAAAGGGGGTGGATCCTACAGTCCTGAGAATGTCCTCCTCTGGTGGAGATGCCTAGTAACTATGAACTTGTCATCAGTTTGCCATCCATTCCCTATTGCAATATTACCAGCTTACAGCACAATTTGTAATGTAACATAGGCAATTTATTCTTCAAGGGCAACAGGCCGTAATTTGTAGATGAAACAATGAAATAGTTATTTGCTAGCAGCAATCTCGTCTTTAATTACAGATCTCTTTAATGTGGAATTGTTTAGATGATTTTTACTTCTGCAGAGATTGTGCATATTTACTGATATTGGTGGACTGTGATGGCAGAAGTTTGAGTAGACTTTTATGATTTAAATGTTCTGAATTGGGTGGTTTGTCGTTATTGTTTCATACATTTTGTGTCATTGCTTATTGGAAAACTGTTCAAAACAATATATTTAAAACATGCTCTAACAAATGTACTGTATTATACAAGGAATATAATTTAATACAGTCAGGAAGGTGAATCAAAGAACACATGTATGTTTGCATCCACCACTAACCAGATGCATTTTCCTTTGAATATCTGTTTCAATTAATGGTAGTTTCAAGGGCAGAGAAATTTTAATGCTAAGTCTATTTTTCATTGTGAGACCTTATTGCTTTGTTTAGCAGATATCTGTCGGTGTCTGTGCTATAAAATTTAAAATAAAAGTTTTAAATTAAATCCAAATAATTGTAGAAGTAAAGTTTAAAGCAGTATGCAGATTACAGTGTTTATAGTAAATGGGGAGAGATAGCCAAGTAATGGAACACTGGAATGGCTGCAGGTGTAGGGGGGGCATTTGACCATGATTGTGTGAGGGGGAAGGGGCGGCACACACTAGCTACACCACTGATGGGACTGTGCAGCAACAGAAGATGGTTTGATGAAAAGATCCCTTTTTATGACTCCCCTGCAGATTTCATGCCAGCATTCCATATAGTTAAAAAGCTGTAACTCTGCACAGCCATTAGTTAGTTAAAATGAGTGGAGGGACTATATTACATTAAAATATATAACAAAACACACGGTCATTATGCATAAACTGTTTAAGGTATAATTTAGTTTGGGGAAAAAAAGATTCCCATTTTGTAAGTGCACAGGACATGAAGGATGCATGATAGAAATATTACCCGAGAGACTGTAAGGTACTTTATCTTTTGGATCATGCCTCACAACAACCTGGGGAATGCAGTAGTACCTCTGCACGTACTTTTGTGTCTTTGTGCATACTTGCCTCCCAAGTATAAGTACTTGACTTGCCTTTTTAGCAAACAGCATTAATTCTTTGAGTGCTATAATAACTAAATATATATATGATTATGACAGATAATCAAACTGACAATGGTGCAAACCACATAGATGCTGGCAGTTAAGAACACAATAAACCAGAAAAAAATACGAAAACTAACGGATAGAAAAAAGATGCCAATAGTTTTCCTCTTTGGTCACTAAACCCACACTCTAACAATATGCCCCCCCCCCCCACACACACACACACACACACAGCTTCACATTACTTGCATGCTAACTCAAAACCCTGCCTTTAATCATAATCCTACACCATTTAACGTATGCAAATCCCATTGCCTAATAGTACCACTACACAAGTCACTTGGATACACACACATACACATAAGTGCTCTCTCAAACATACATAACATTATTCTTATCCCTTAAACCCAAAATGCACGCGCACATACCATTAAAACTATCATCCAATCCTAAAGTATACATTCTGCACAAACTCAACACAAACAGCTTACTGTAAACACACAAAACACACAAAATCAAGCTTCCTGCCTTCAGCTTACACCCCGAATCAGCATTGAATGCATTTAATATCTGCTTAGCTGAACACGCTTTAAAATGTAGTGTCATTCAAGAGTGTCAGGCACCTATATATATATATATATATATATATATCTATATATCTATATATATTTATATATGTGTGTGTATATATATATATATATATGTGTGTGTATATATATATATATATATATATATATATATATATGTGTGTGTATATATATATATATATATATATATATATATGATTCTATTGGCAGTAGTCAAAAAACATTGTTACCAAACGGCAAAATATCAACCACATTTCCCTGAATGCATATTGCATCTAATGTGCCCCCCCACATCCTCACTAGTTATGTATACAAATTCTTAAGTGGCACAACAGTGGGGGAAACGTCCCTAAAACTCCACTATTACATGTTCTTGCAGTAACTTAATATTCAACAACCTGAAAATTGGCAAAAACAGTAAATTCACAGGTCAATCAAAAAAATTACTATAAAACAACTGATGCCATATATCTATGTATATATATATATATATATATATATATATATATATATATATATATGTATATAATCTATATATGTGTATGTGTATATGTATATATCATCATCTTCTTCTTTTGGCTGTTCCCGTTAGGGGTCGCCACAGCGGATCACCTGTTTCCATTTCTTCCTGTCCTCTGCATCTTGCTGTGTCACACCAACCACCTGTATGTCCTGTCTCACCACATCCATAAACCTTATCTTAGGCCTTCCTGTTTTCCTGTTACCTGGTAGCTTCATCCTTAGCATCTTTTTCCCAATGTACTCCGCATCCCTCCTCAGCACATGTCCAAACCAATGTAATCTTGCCTCTCTGGCTTTGTCTCCAAACCTTCCAGCCTGGGCTGACCCTCTAATATACTTATTCCTAATCCTGTCCACCCTCGTCATACACAGTGCAAATCTTAACATCTTTAACTCTGCCACATCGAGCACAAACTCCTGCCTTTTTATCAATGCCACTGTCTCCAGCCCATATAGCATAGTTGGTCTCACTACCCTCTTGTAGACCTTCCCTTTCACTCTTACAGGTACTCGTCTGTCACAAATCACTCCTGACACCTCTTTTCCACACTCATCGTTACTCTGAACTATTGACCCCAAGTATTTAAACTCATCCACCTTTGCCACCTCTACTCCTTGCATCCTCACCATTCTTCTATCCTCCCTCTCATTCACACACATATATTCTGTCTTAGTCCTGCTGACCTTCATTCCTCTTCTCTCTAGAGCATATCTCCATCTCTCCAGGGTCTCCTCCACCTGTTTTATATATATATATATATATATATATATATATATATATATTCACTTTAGAAGCTCGAAATACTGAAATATCGAAATTCAGTATTTTGAGCCCATAAAGTGGAATCTTGAAAAAAAACAAAACCTCAGAAGTGTGAAATTCAAAACCTCACACACCAGAGGTTTTGAATTAGTGCTGTGGTATTTCGCTGTGGTTGTGGATTCAGGTAAGTGTTTGTGTGTTAAGGGTTTTGGGTAGGGACTGTGATGTGTGTGTGTGAGGAGAATGTAGCTTGTGTGGTGGTATTTTGTGTGTGTTTGCATGTAGTGTGACCTCGGATTTTAGATTATAGACATCGGCACATTTTTCAAGCTGCCATTGACCCTCTTCTCATACAGGGACAGCCGACCTCAGTAAGTCTTAAGGGATCTTGCCTGTTAAGTTCCCCTTCTGGTTCTGAGCCATCTCCAGAGCCTCCCAATGGGGGGGGGGGGGGGGTCATAGGAAATGGACTTGCAAGAGGAGAAATTTGGGCTCCACCCAGGAGTCACTCACTGAAGGTACCAACTTCAAGGAAAGGGAAGGTTTCCCAAGATCTCCCATAGATGTATCCCTTTGAGACATTCTTGAATTGATGAAACAAATCCCCTTCCCAAGAGGAGTCTGTATTTCTTGAAGCATTTAGGGCTTGGCTCATCATCTTCCTGGGTGGTCCTGCCCACTGTTTCGGTCTCTGAGCGGGCTCGGAAGGAATCTGAGGTAGTGGAGCCAATTCTGAGAAAACCTGGCAATATAGTAGTATCTCCTAGAAATAAACTGCATTGGAGCAAGGGCATGCTTGTAGATGCCATGGTGGTTGCAGTATCCATGAAAAAGGAACTTCCGTAGAGAGTACTTCTGTCCATCTCCCTAACAGGGTGTCCAGGGTGCTGAACATATTTGGAAAGTGGCGTCTTTGCGAGTTGACTTTACCTAGTCCATATGACGCTCTTACAGAGGGACCTGACCAAGGAGCTGTCCAAGTCTCTTGGGTAACTTGGCTGCTGATATACAGTAGACTTCTGAAATCACAGCTGTCTGCCCTTCAGTCAATGTCCAGTGCGTCCAGGTGACTGCTGTAAAATGCAGCTGCTGGCACTTGGAGAGTGGCAGATACCAGCATTGCTATTCATTAGCACACCTGGATGCTTCTCTGAAATATTGGTGAGAGCTTCAAGACGTCCTTCATCAATGCTCCCTTTAGTGGTTTCACACTTTTTGGACCCAAGGTTAAATATACACTCAATGGAAGTGAGTAGAAGGGCAAAACTCTGTCTGCATTAGGCATAACCCCCCCAAGGGACCTTTTCCCAAAACCAGAATAGTTGAAAAAGGTTATGGTTCCATAAATCCTAGAGTTTTGTTCAGGAATTTTCTGGTTATGGACCCCTTTGAGAGGGAAACATTTTAATGGATGTTGCCCCAGGGCCAGAGGCAGACCACACAGTCAGGAGCTGAAGTCCATTTACCAGGAAACCCTTCCAGTATTCCTGAATGGTTTCCAGGCTGCACTCATACGCCTGTCTGGCCATTTCTTAAGATTCTTGGGTGGAGAAAATAATCACCAGAGGCTACATTATTCCTTTTGCTTTCCTCCAACAAATAGGAAAAAAACGTTCCTAATGATCCACCCAGTCAGAGGAAATTGGTTCCAGCATTAGTTGCAAAGCTTCTTGAAAGCAAGAAATCCAAGGCAATGAGGTTCTGGAGTCTGTTCAAGTTTCTTATTGGTTCCAATAAAGTTTGGAGAACTCAGGCCCATTCTGGACCTCAGTTAGTTCATGGAACAAAGTTTTGAATGGTCATGGTTTAGTCCATTCTGCCTCTTCTGAAGGATGACTGGATGTGCTCTGTAGACCTTCCAGATGCCTACTACTATATCAAAATAGCAAGGCAGTCCAGCAGGTTTTTCCATATTTGGCAGGGAGCCAGTCCTAAGCACTGCCCTTTGGGCTCACCACCACCCCAGGCTATTCACCAAATGCATGATAGTGGTAGATACATCTAACGGTGCAAGAGCTCTGCATGTTCCCCTATCTGGAACACTGACTCCTCATTTCACCCACCAAGCATTTCCTTATTCAGTCCAGGTAATTCTTGTTGTAATTCTCTCATCACTTGGGGATTACTGTGAACCTAAGCAAAAGCCAGCTGACACTGACCCAGACAATAGAATTCATAGGGTGCCACCTGGACATGACATCTCAAATTACCAAACTTATGTACTCAGTAATACTCTCTCTCTCTCCATCACCAAGCTTCCAAGGTCCTTTCTTTTTTAAATCCCCAGGCAAGGCTCTGGGATCTATGGCTGCATCCATTACACTGGCTCCTCGGGCAAGATCTGAGGGTACTGCAGTGGACCCCCCTCTGTCCAGTAGTCAGTGGTACATCAATCAACACATTTCCCAGTATGTCTCATGCCAGTATGCAGACATCACATCCACTAGTGGTTCACGACATGACTAATGACATAGGGTTGGTCTTTCATTTTTCTACCTCTGAAAGCCACTGATGCAGCCTTTTTCGTGTGGAGGGTGGGGGCCCTTCAAAGGGAAAATTGTTCAAGGCACATGGTCTACAACAGTGGCCAAACTTCATATCAACGTCTTATAGACAATGGCACTCTTATTGTTGCAGGGTATGATGTTCATCCATTATGTTGGACAGCCATGAGGGTGTGGCTATGGGCAATGTCTTCCTAATGCTTTCTGGTGGCAACGCACATCCCGGGAGCTCCATTGTTTCAGCATACAAACTGAATACATCCAGACTTCTGCCTTATGTGTGGTCATTCAACCAGTCAGATGATTTTCAGTTGCTGGGGCCAGTCATGCTGTGACGTTTTGGCATCCCATCTGAACATCAAGCGTAGCAGCTACTTTGCACCGATCCCCTGATAGGATCAATCGCCAAGAGGCATTCTGAGTCACAATTGGCCTTTGTCTCTCCTATGCACCTTTCCCTCTCTCTCTACTTATAACCAAGTTTCTTTGGAAAGTTTTTCAGTGCAAAGCAACAGTGATTCCCATTGCCGCATTCTGGCCTCATCAGGTTTGGTTCCCCTTTGGCTTCATCTGAAACATCCTCTTTGGGTGTTGGACCCTCTTTCAGATACCCTATCTCACCCATCCAGTTGACCTTACTGAGACTTAAAATCCTTGAAGTTGACTAGTTCCTCCAATTCCAAAGATGGCAAGGGATGCAAGGTTTTCTGCAGTAGTTCACATTTTGTCCTCTTCGCAAAAAACAAACACTAGAAAGGCTTGCAAAAGTAAATGGAAGTGGGTTTCTGTCTGGACATCTTATAAGGGTTAGATCCATTCTCAGTAGCTTTACCTTCTATAATGGACTTTTTGGAGGGATTATTTCAGGAAGGTGCTAGTTTCTGTACAGTTAAGGTGCAAATAGCAGCTACATCCAACTCCCATGTGGGATAAAGCTAAACAAAAAATTATGGACATGAGGTATTCTGTTACTCTCAGGGAGATTCTCATTATGTCCGTGCTAGTGGAAAATATAATGTTTGTATTGGTGGAAATTAATCCACCAGTACAGCTGTGAACAGTGGAGAGCAGAAGAAAGTTTTCTTAGTGACAACTTATAATGTTATAACTGAGGAAATAGTTAAAAGTACATAGCTTTTGGCCAGTGCTCCTAGGGGATAACATTTTGAACTCTGTACTACCTGATTTTGTGAGTATTGCATACAAAAGAGCTAGGAATGTGTCCAATATTCTGGTACATAACCAGGTTTGTTTACCAGATGTTAATGTCAGTCAGAGCTTAAGCATAAATAAAGGCACTGTTCCATGTGATGATGGTTCCATCTGTCAATATGTAGTAAGCTCTTTTCTCTACATTAATGGCATCAAGTTTACAGCTAGGCATGAATACAGTTGTAACACGGAGGGGTTAGTGTATGTGCTGAGATGTGGATGTAAGAAGTTTTGCATAGGGGAAACTTCTAGGAGTTTTAGGGTCCAGTTGTAGGAACATATTAGGGACATAAAAATAAAAAATTAGAGTCCCCTTGGGTGCCATTTTTTGATAGCACACAACTCTAACCCTGATTCTCTTAGGGGTTGTGTCTTGGAAAAATTGCAAGTTGGCATAGGTGAATGTGTGTCTTTAAAAAACAAATTTTAAAAAAGAAACCCTGCTGATTTTAAAGTATGGTACTTTGGGGCCTCAGGGACTCAACAAAGAATGTAATTGGAAGTATGTGATTTGAATTGTATGCTTAATTGATTGTTTTTGTGCAATATGCTGTATATAAGCAAACCGTATTTTGTAGTGTTTTTACTCTTGGAAAGCTGTGCAAGCTGAGGCACTAAATGTTTCATTAAATTCGCTTACTTCTTGGAGGTATTTTATTACCTTTTTTTGTTTTGTTTTTTTTTATGTTGTATTTGCTAGAGTTCTATTGCATCTTTGAATCTCTCTAAAGCCTTTCTAAGGAAACTTTTTTCAGCCCCACCCCCTTTTGTTGCTTCTGGCTTTATTATGACCCCTTTTGAGCCAGTACTGTCAGCAAAACTGAAGTGTTTGTCTGGGAACGCTATTTTTCTAGTGGTCGTTACATCTGCTAGGAGAATTTCTAAGTTGCAGACCCCATTATTTGATATTTCATAAGGACAGGGTATCGTGGGAGCAGTTTTCTTCTGAATGTGGCCTCGGAAGCTTCTCTGAACCAGTCTATCAATCTACCGTTCTTCCCAAACTTTTATAATCAGGGAAAATATACCTTGCATTTGATGGATATTCACCACCAGTTAAAATTCTACCTGCATCGTACAAAGGTATTAGGAAGACAGCTCAACTTTTTCTTTCTCAAGAACTAAATTGGTGCAGTGTTTCAAGAGTTGCTTTGTTCAGGTGGATTTCTGACTGTATTATCTTTTTTTGTTGTTTTTTTAATAACGAAAAGTCTATTACAGATCAAGAGCTCATTCAACCAGAGCAGTTGCAGCTTCTGCCTACTTTGCCTGTGTACCAGTAGATTATATTTGTGCTGTGACTGCTTGGTCTACTGTCCACACTTTTCTCACTATAAGCTCGATATGCATTCTAGATTCTGTGCATCCTTCTGCTCCACCATTCTTCAGAATATCCTGTAATGAGACCACCCCAGATTATGAGTAGCTGGGGAATCGGGAATCTGTCCCATCCATTGAGTTGTGGACAGAAAGCACATCATCTGGTACGAAAGTTGTGTACTTACCATAATGATGGATGTTTTTCATATTGATCACTGCTGAAGTAGTCTAAGCTGTATGCGTTATATCCTGCAAGGATAGAATAACCATCCAGCTTCCAAAGCTTCAGGGCACCTTCCATGTTTCCTAACTATTGGGCAGCTCAAGCTGAGATAACTTAAAAAAAAAAAAAAAAAAAAAAAAAAAAAGCTGGTTTGAGGGCCAATCCTTTCAGAGCTTTCCTGAAGCTGAAGAGTGGGAATCCTGAGGTTTTTATGGATCAGCGGTTGGCTTTTGTTGTTCCTTTGGGCAGATAACATTCCTTTGGGGGGGGGGGGACTTCCAATTAAAAAGAAATTATGTGACAACACTTTCCTCTTCAGAAAAGTTTTATTTTATAGTTAGGAGTTTCTGATTTAACGGGCTGTCATGAGAATATATTGTACTGGACGACTCTGCTGTGGCCATTTGTTTACCTCAGATCATTCATCTTTTACCCCAGATCCCTCTGGTGTAGTACCTACAGCCACTATGGACTGGGGGTTAGCCAAGTTCTCTGTGGCTGTTAGTGTGTTTGTGAGAGATACGTATTGGTCCTGGGAGAGGGAACAGGGAAGGCTTCCCTATTGTGTCCATCACTTGGGAAGCTACTTCTGCTATTAGAAACATGGTTGGCTCCATCTTTCCTGTCAAGAAACAGAAAACTAAGCATGTGTCTACTCCTCCAATTTGCTTGGACAAGAGTAGTTTATCGGGTCTAGCTCAGTGTTCAATTTGCACTATTGCTACTTGTAATGTAGTTTCTGGTAGAAGATGGATAGCTCTTTTCTTGAAGAGATTCAAGATTCTGAATCTGAGCAAAATGATGAAGGGACAGATGCAGGGTTTTTTCCTCAGGTTTCTGATTTCAGACTCCGAGGAGAGCGCAGTTTCTAATTCTCCCTGTGAGGATTTAGTTTGCTAGAAAGTGTCAGTATGTTCAGTGGGAAAACACTGATTACTCAGTCCCTCAGAAAATTGTTACAGAATGCATTTCCAGAACCTATACTCACTCCTGTTTTGTGGATGTATGTGTTATTGCCTACATTTTTCCTGATTGTCAGCCAACAGCCCCTAAAAAGGCATTTAGGATATGTACAAGTTCCTCAGTCTTTTTAAGTTTTTAGACACTATTCCCAAACCTGACCCTTCTGATAAACACTTAGTTAATTCCAATCCTGCCCTTTGTGATAGGAATGGGAAGATTATTGATGAATATGGGGAAAAGTGTATACTACTAAAACTTTTGATTTTCTTTAAGAATTATGAACTGTCAGGCTCATTTGTTAGTTTGCTCTGACTAATTGTGCAAGTTTGAGGAATGTTTCTTCTTGCAAGGAACTTCTGCTTTAAATAATCTAGCTTTTTTTATTTTATTTTACATTTGTTTACCGGGCTAGTCTAACTGGATATATTTCCATTTTCAGTAGAGGCCCGGGAAGAAAAGCTCCAATATTAGCACAAAGAATTTAAAAAGACAATATTATCACAAAGTAAAAGAGAGGATTTCAAAATACTAACAAAGTAGTATTAAAATGAAGAAAAATTACAGTAACAAAAATTGACATACAGGATAAGACAAGTAATTTTACGTTATGATACATGAGGTAATTGTTTTTTATTTTTATTTTACATTTGTTTACTGGGGTAGTCCAACTGGATATATTTCCATTTTCAGTAGAGGCCCGGGGAGAAAAGTTCCATATAGTAACACACAAATAGCTTCTTTTATTGCACACGTCATTACTCATTACAGTGTATGTATAACTCTTCTGATGCTTCTTCCAGGGCTGTGGCCAGTGGTACTATTTTGATGAGGCTTGCATGGCTGTGTTCTCAGTCTCCCAGATGATAAAACTGAGATGTTTAAATTCCGCTTTTGATAGAGATTTATTTTCTGACCCCTCTGCGGCAGAGGTGATCAAAAGGTGTGATGAAAGGGGTAAGCTGATCCAGGGAATCACTTAAGATTTTTTCCAGCCCTCCTTTTCCAAATTTTCTAAGGGATTCTCCAACTCATTATCCAAATTTGGCAAAAATAATAAACAGTCTCAACAAAATACAGGTAAGAAGACGTTTAAGAAGAAATGGCAAGGGGGTTTCAAAAAGAAGCCTCTAACCTCCCAAAAGCAAGAACTGTCCAAGTCTGAATGAGACTTTTCAAGAGACCTTGTGACCCCTTCTTGTCCTGGTCCCTTTTTTTTCTTTCAGAAAGTCTTAATCTCCATTTTTCTCTTTGGCAACAGATAATTTCAGAGAAATGGGTTCTGAAGGTCATTGAGATTACAGATGGCAGTGGGGGGAAATTCCTTCTTTCCATGGGGTTGTTGCTTATCCTTTGAATCAGACTGCATTTCCTCCAGTGCTTCATCACATGTTGTCTCAAGGAATGATGGAACCAATTCCTCTGTTTTATTCAAGGATGTTCTTAGTGCCGGATAAAGAAAATGCCTGGAAACCTGTTCTGGATCAATCTTTCCTAAAACCATTTGTGATGGTGCCCAAATTCAAAGTGATATTACATTGCAACCTGTTAACCTCTTATTCGTCTTACAAGATTCTTGGTAACACTAGTCATAAAATATGCTTATCACTTCCTTTTTCATCCGAACTTCAGACATTTCCAAAGGTTTTGAGTGTCTGGATCACATCAGTTATCAGCCTTGCCTCCTTGGACTATCCTCTGCACCAAGTGTGTTCACAAAGTGTCTAGCTCCAGTTATAGCTCATTGCAGGTTACATGGTATCCACATTTTTCCGTATTTAGACAACTTACTTATTTGCAGAATCTTTTTTTCAAAATGTAAGGAATCTCTGTTTTGGGTGATAAATCTCTTACACAAACTGGGATTCCAAGAGAACATTCAAAATACTTTCTTGACTCCTTCACACAGAATTGTGTTCCTCGGATGTCAGACACGTGAATTCAAAGAGGTTTTCTTTCACAGGAAAAAATATATCTGCATCCAGATCTATTTCTAAGGTTTTTCCATTTGAAACCTCAGTCACTGCAAGGGAATACCTCAGGATTTGGGGTTTCATGACTTCTGTGATTCTTATGATAACCCTAGCAAGAATCCACATGAGAAAGATACAGTGGTATCTGACTTCACTTTGGTCCCAGCACCATCACCCTTTGTCCTTTCAAATCCCAGTGCTGGGATTTGCCAGGAGAAAAATCATTTAGTGGAAACAAGATATCCTTAAATCCAGGTCACCCTTTCTCCATACCTGTTCCAAAGCAATCAATCACCACAGACACAGTGGACTTTGTTTGGGAAGCAGCTTCAGGAAGGATAAAAGTGCAGGGTGTATGGGACGCCAAGGACTGATGCAAACACATAAATATCAGAGATGCTTGCCCTAATCAAGGAACTCAACACTCTGAACCATCTTTCGTCCCTGGGTGCTTCCAAGTTGTCACCACAGTCATGTGGTACATCAACAAGCTGGGATTAACTAGGTCATACCCCCTTTGCAGACTAGCCATGTTAGCTTGGGATGTAGCTTCACAGCACAGTCTCACTCTACAGGTGTCTTGCATTCAATCAGAGAAAAAGTGTGTGGCAGGCAAGCTAGCAGGACCAGAGCAAACCCTCATGAAAGGAAACTAGATCAGGAGGTCTTCCAATAATTGATCCATCTGTGGGGAGTTCAAGTAGACCCTTTTCCTTCTCTCAGAACAATCCATTGACAAGATCCTGTTCCAGGACTCCATGCAAGAAATCCTGGAAGACAGATACTTTTTCTTTTTGCTGGACAGGAATGTTTCTAAATCTTATTCCATCCTTTCCACTAGTATCTAGGATGCTTCTGAAGATTGAGTAGTGACTCCATTTTGGGCCAGGCAACCGTGGTTCTCCTGTCTTTTGGAAATTGTCAGGGGTAATTACCACAAGCCCCTCTCAGACTGGATCTACTCGCACAAGAAGAGGGTATTTAATACAACCCAACATCAGTCAACTTCAACTGACTGCTTGGATGATAGGGTCTTGATTTCTTTTAGGCACCTGTTTACTGAGGTTGTGCATTAGGTACTAATGGAGGCAAGAAAGCCTGCCACTAAAAATCATATATTAGCAAACAGAAAAGGTTTTCTATTTGGTGCCAAGAACATCGCCAGCACCCACTTAGGGCTAGCTGATGTCCTTACATTCACTGCTGCAGTATTCTTAACATATGGGATTCCCTGCCATGGAAGCCCAGTGTCCGGCCAGTCTACCAAAGACTGCTGTTGCTTTAAGGGTATGTCAAACATCACCCAAATGCTCCTTGCATTGCATATGGTATAAAGGTGATGTTCAGGCCTACTATAATCAGAACTTTTTTGCCGCCAGTCCGAACGTCTCTTTTCACAGTCTGTTTACTTCTGCGGCAACACTGGTTCCCTCTCATTCTCCATTTAGCCAGGGGCAGTCATCACAGGTTACCTCACAGGGTGGATCTACTCACACAAGCCCAAGGGATCTCTCATCCATCCTCACCTGTCCACCCTTCAACTGACACTGTCTGAGTGATAAGATTTTAATTCCTCATAGACATGCTTTTTTTCCTGAGGACATGCTGCAAGTCCTGCAAGAGGCCAGCAAACCTACTACTAGGAAATCCTACTTATCCAAATGGAAGAAGTTTTATATCTGGTCTCTCTCGTAACTTGGATCCACTTACCATGGATGTTCCATTGGGGTTTTCTTATTTGTGTGACTTGCTCGGTGCTGGTTTGGCCTATTCCTCTATCAAGGCCCACTTTTCAGCTATCTCTGCTTGTCTACCTTTTTCTCCTCTTTTAGCTTCTAGATTTGAGGTATAACAATTTCTTAAAGGCATCCTTAACATTAGACCTCCCAGGAAGCCCATTCCTCCTCCCTAGGATCTTAATTTTGTTTTGGAAAAGTTGACTCAAACTCCTTTTGAGCTTGCTGCTTTGGCTTCTTTGCAACATCGTTCCTGAAAGCCTGTTCTTTTGTCAACTTCTGCCAGATGGGTGTCTGGGTTGCAGGCCCTTATGGCTTGTCCTCCTTTTTTGATATTTCACGAGGACAAGGTGTCCTTGTGCACTAACCCTCCTTTTATGCCTAAGGTGGTTAATGAGCTGTCCCTTAATCAGTCTGTTAACCTACCTACTTATTTCCCTTCTCCACAATCTGACAGTGAGAGTGCTGCATACTTTGGATGTGCGTAGGCAACTCAGGGTTTATCTGGATAAGACTAAGGCTGTTGGAAAATATAATCAGTTATTTGTTTCTTTTCATCCTAGAGCTTTGGTTGTTGCTGTACCCAAGCAAACTATTTCTTCTTGGATTTCTAAGGCTGTTTCCTTTTGTTACACTTTTTATGGCAGAAACCTTCCTTCCTACAGTTAAGGCTCACTCTACTAGAACTGTGGCTTATTTGGGTGCTTTTTTCAAGGATTTTGATACTAATTCTATTCTTGAAATAACTACCTGGATTTCTGTACATATCTTTACCAGGCACTACAAGTTGAATGGAATCCCTAGAGCTAGGACTGGTTTTGCTAGTGTTGGTCTTCGTGGTTTTTTAGGGGTGTCTTCTGCTTCACCTACAAGTTTCCTCATGAGCTTTGGCACTCTTCCATATGTTAAGAATACTGCAGCAGTGAATGTAAGGATTTATTACAGTTGTGTAAAATCTTACCATAATAATGGATATCCTTACATTCACTGCTGCAGTATTCAATGCCTCCCTCCATCCCCCTAGTCATTTGCCTTCCTGGATGTACAGATTACCTCTTGGGTTCCTTGGATTCGTGTTCCTACTGGGGCAGTCAGTGCTGATTATGGTAAGCCTGAATGTGTCACCTTTATGCACTACTCTAAGCAAGCAGCATTTGGGTGATGTTTGGCGTACCTTAAAGCATTAGTAGTCTTTGGTAGACTGGCCAGACATTGGGCTTCCATGGCAGGTAATCCTATATGTTAAGAATGGAGCAGTGAAGGCAAGGACATCTACCTTTAGGGTAAGATTTTACACAACTGTACTTTCTTTGGTTTTACAGTATTTGCAAGAGTTACTATCCTATGGCCTTTCTTATTCCTCTGTCTAGGTTCATTTATTAATCATTTCAGCATGTCTACTAGATCCATTCAATGCAGTCTCGTGTCAAAATGTTTTTTGAAAGGGGTTTTGCACTGGAGGTCTCCAAGTAAACTGGTGGCCCCTCATTGGGTTCTTAATTTTGTGTTACAGAAACTAACACTTGCTCCATTCGAACCAGGTAATCTGCTGACTTGAATTTCTTAACATGTACAACTTGTGTCCAAACAAACTGTTTCCAAATAGTCTTGCAAGGCTGTTTATTACCTTTTGTTATACTCACCACAATAAAACTATTCCAGGCCGGGTCAAGGCCCACTCAACCAGGGCCTTGGAATCATCTATGGTGTTTTGGGAAAGGTTGGATTCTAGAAGTATTCTTGAAGCTGCTACTTTGTCATCTCTACATGCATTGACAAAGCAATATAAGCTTGATTCCTTTTCTCAGTCCAGGTCAGGCTTTGCTAGGACCATTCCCTGGAGCTCCTTGACTCCTCCTCTTCTACCTTCCAAATGCAGTAAGCTAGGGTAATCTACACACACAGCTATGGCTGCTGTAGTAATGATCAGTATAATAAACATAGTACAGTTCTGTAAGTAAATTTACAATAATGGTAGATGTAGGAATGATCATTGCTGCAGTAGCTGCTCCCTCTACCTCTCCCCCACCTTATTTGTTGGGGTGTTTTTATGCCAACTTGCAGGCATTTGTTTTTTGTTGTTCCTAATATTGTCCTTTCAGTGCTCAGCCTCACTGTCTGTGTTGGCAATAAGATGCAAAAGGGTTAGTGCCCGAACGTGTCTTTTAGTCAGCTGCGCTCAAGCTGCCTGGCAGCTGTCCAGCTGTTCTATCCTTCCCAGGATATAACCCATATAGCTAAGGCTACTGCAGTAGTGATAATTTGAAAATATACTGTTGTGGTTAATTAACTTACATAACTGTACTTTCTGAGTAATTGTGAAACTATGAAGAATGTTTGCAATTTCTTCTTATGATGAAAAATCTGCTTTAAATATAGATTCTTCTGTTGTACAAATCACTACTTATTATTTACAGTGTGTGTCTGTGTGTGTGTGTGTGTGTGTGTGTGTGTGTGCATGATTCAGATAACACTCCCAAGTACTGTGTTGAAGTTTGCCTGGCTATGTTTTCAGAATCTCCCAGATGTTACAGATTGACTTTTGGATAAAGATTTAGTTTTTGGCCCCTCTGCTACAGAGATAAATGTGGAGCGAGGCATAAATTGAAGCAGGGAATCTGATTTTTCAGCCCTCCCTTTGCCAAATTTTTTTAACAGATGATCTTAACCCCTCATTGAATTTTGGCAAAAACACAAAATAAACAGTCTCAGCAATATGCAAGTCAACAGACATTTAAGAAGAAATGGCAGGGAAGTTCCAAAACTAATTTCGGAACCTCCCCAAAACCAAGAACAATCCAACAAGTCTAAGGACCTTGTCCCTCCCACCTCCTAACCTGGAAACCCCTTTTCCCTTCCAGAAAGTCTGAATCTCCACTTTTCTCTTTGGCAACAGTTAGTTTCAGATAAATGGCTCTTGAAGATTGTCCAGCAAGGTTTACAGATGGCATTAGGAGGAAATTCCTCCTTTTTTAGGGTAATCCCTCATCTACCAAGACCGGACTCTATTTCCACCTATCCTTCATCAAATGCTGTCCCAGGGAATGATAGAACCAGTTCATCCTTCCCAGGAGGGGAGAGGTTTTTAGTCGAGGATAATTTTAGTGCCAGTAAAGAAAATGCTTATAGACCAGTTCTGTATCTTTCTTTTCTAAACCTGTATCTGATGGTACCAAAGTTCAAAATACTGTCACTTCACAACCTGTTACCTCTTCTTCCTCATCCAGGTTTCCTAGTAACACTAGATTTAAAAGATGCTTATGACATCCCTATTCATCCAGACTTTAGGTGTGCGTTAAGGTTTTGTGTGTCTGGATCCCAGTATCCGGTTTCTGCCTTACAATTTGGATCATTCACTACACTGTCCATTGCAGGCTACAGGGTGTCCACAATTTTCCATATTTACATGACATGCTTATCTTTGCATTTTTCTCAAAATGTCAGGAATCTCTCTCTTGGGTGAGAGATCTCTTCCAAGAGAACATTCAAAAGTCTTTTTTTGACTCCCTTACCTAAGATTGTGTTCCTGAGGTGTCAGCTACACACCTCAGTTCAAAGAGCTTTTCTTCCAGAGGTGAAATGTATCTATATGTAGATAGATTTGTAATGTTTTCTACTCTTACTTCAGTCACTGTGAGGAAATACCTCAGGATTTTGGGTCTTATGGCACCTCTGATTCCCACGATTCCTCTGGCAAACCTCCACATGAGAAATTTACAATGGCATCTGAAATCACTAGTCCCAGCACCAACATCCTTTGTCCTTTCAAATCTTAGTGCTGGGTTTGTCAGAACCGAAATCATTTGGTGGAGGAAGCAAATATCTTTAAATACAGGTCTGCTATTCACTCTCCGTGTTCTAAAGCAGTCAGTCACCACATATGCCTCAGAAGTTTGCTTGGGGAGCAGTTTCAGGAGGGATAAAAGTGCAAGGTGTGGTGGACACCAAGGACAGATAAAAGCATGTCAGTATAACAAGCTTGCCCTGATCAAGGCGTTCAACTCTGAATTGTCTTTGGGTTCTGGGACCTCTTCAGGTTGCTACAGACAATACCACAGTCATATGGTACATCAACAAGCAAGGGGGTGAATCCAGGTCATACAACCTTTGCAAACTTACCCATGTTAGCTCGGGGAATATAGTTTCATACCACATTCTCAGTGAATAGGCATTCTACATTCCATCACAGCAAAACTGTGTGGCAGACAACCTCAGCAGGATGAGCAGATCCTCACAAATGGAAACTAGATGGGGGGGGGTCTTCCAAGATTTGATTAATCTGTGAGGAGTTCCTCGAGCTAGACCAATTTGCATACCCACTGATCAGTCAGCTGGCAAGAATCTGCTCCAGGATTCAGTGCAAGAAGGCCTGGAAGACAGATGCCTTTTCCTTTCCTTGGACAGGAAATTTCCTGTATGCTTTTACACCCTTTCCACTGATATAGGTTCATAGGTAGGTACTAGGCTATTGGCCCTGGGGCCTATACAAGCCCAGCCAAAAAAGTACCCTGGCTTTTGCCACCCAAGAAAATTATTTTCCTGTGCCACTGTCGAGCAGAGCCACAGAGGTGATCCCTAGGGTGAATTTACTATTTCCCATCCAGTCATCAAGATTTTTCTTGAAGAGTGCTAATGAGGAGCTTTGTTTGATATAGATGGGTAGTTTATTTCAGAGTATGGGAAGTTTCTGGGACAGGAATCTATCCCTCTGGCATGTTCTGTTTATTGTGGTGACAAGGTTTAAGTCCCTAGAGCATGTAGCTTGAAGGGATTGGGATTTCTTTAAGTGGAGCATGTCCATCAGCTGTGGGTTTAACATAGCTTTGTATGTTAGGCAGAGATCACCTCTGAGTAGGCAATATGTGACGGAGTAAAGCTGGAGTTTTTTGAGACTGTCTTTGTAGGGCATCTGTTTGAGGCTGGTAATCCTCTTTGTGAGGTATTTCTGTGGCCTTTCCAGTTGTTGTAGATGTCTTGTGAGGTACATACCAAAAAGGGGCATTGTACTCTATAATGGGTCTAATGAGTGATGAGTAGAGGGGAACAATGACCTCTTTTTTTCTGGATGAGAAACCTTTTGTGATGAGGTGTGCCACGTAGAAGGATTTCCTGACTACTGTGGCGATGTGATTATCAAAGGAGAGACTACTGTCCACCTGTGTCCCAAGGTCTCTTATCACACTTTCGGTGTTAAGTATACTACCGCCTATGTTGTAGTTCATGGATACAGAGTTTTTACCAAAGGGGGATGACAATGCACTTTTTGGCATTGAGCTTGAGGCCATGGCTTTGACACCAGGCATCTGTCTCAGTGAGGCCCTTTTGTAGGATGACCACATCGTTAGGAGTTTCAATTATGGCTCCTAGTTTGCAGTCATTTGCGAACTTCGTTAGCCAAAGACCTTCTGTGTTAGCCTGTATTTCAGAGAAGTAGATACCAAACATGAGAGGACCCATGACTGAACCCTGTGGTTACTCCACTTGTCACTGGTCTGAAGTCGGATTTGGAGTCTGCTACTTTCACAGTGTGGGTTCTGTCAGTGAGCCAGTTGGCAACACATCTTGTGACACAGGAATTTATACCTAGTTTAGTGAGTTTATAATGCCAGAGTGGGGGATGGTGTCGAAAGCCTTGGCAAGATCTAGATAGGCTGTGTGAAGCACCTTACCCTTGTCTACGGCTTTGGTGACTGCTTCAAAGAATTCTATCAGGTTTAGGAGACCTGATCTGCCTTTTAAAAACCCGAACTGGGTGGAGTCCAGAGTTTGGATACCTCTGAAGATTTGGAAGGTATTCCTCAAGACCACTTGTGACTCCCTTATGAAATGACCAGGTGGAATCACCACAAGCTTCCTCACAGACTAGATCTACTTACACAAGATCAGGGATGTTTGTTACACTCCACCCCCAATCAACTTCAACTGACTTACTGGAAGATAGTTCTTAATTCCCTTTAGGCACCTATTTACTGAGGACATGCAGCAGGTATTAATGAAGGCAAGAAAGCCTGCTACTTGAAAATAATAGCAAATAGAAAGGGTTTCTAGTTGTCTCCAGTAACCTAACCAGCACCCATTCAGGGATAGTTGTCTGGTTTTACAATGTTGTATGAGTTACTATCCCATGGCCTTTCTTGCTCCTATATCAAGGTTCATTTATCATCTATTTCAGCATATCTGCTCATGGATACTTCTTTCTTTTCATTCTCACATTAAAAATGTTTCTGAAAGGGGTTTTGCCTAAGAGGCCACATAAAAAAAGCAGTGGTCCCTCCTTGGGATTGTTAATTTTGAAGCAGCTAACCTGGTTGACTTGAGGTTCTTTACATGCAAAACAGTTTTACTGATTGCTCTGATTTGGGCAAGAAGAGTATCTTGAGTTGCAGTCTCTTATGGTGAATCAAACCCATCTCATTTTCCACAGGGGCATAGCTTCTTAGAGAGAACTATTCCTCATCTTATGCCTAAAGTGGTATCCAAATTTACTTTACGCCAAACTCTCTCTCCTTGTTTCCTTTCCTGAATCTAAATGAGGGGGAAAGGATACACCCACACCTTGGATGTCCACAGACAACTCTGGTACTATATTGACTGAACTAAATATTTCAGATCAGTTGTTCATTTCTGATTATTTCCTCATGGTTATCTAATGCTATTATCTTTTGTTATACTCACTACAAAAAACTATTCTAGGCAGGGTCAAGATCTCTTGACCAGGGCTTTGGCTTCATATATGGCTGTTTGGAAAGGGTTGCATTCTAGAAGCAGCAACTTGATCCTCTGTACATACTTGAACAAAGCACTATTGATTTCTTCTCTAAGTCTAGATCAGACTTTGTCAGGACCATCATTCTCCAGGGGCTCCTGGACGCTTCACTTCCAAAAATTCGTAAGCTGTGGTAATCTTAAGCTACTTCAGCAGTGATCAGTATGTAGTACAGCTGTGTAAGTAAACTTACTGTGACAGTAGATAATCGAATGATCACAGCTGCAGTAGCTGCTACCTCCCTCCATCCCCCTTATTTCTTGGTGTGTTTGCCAGATTGTGGCCTTTTTTTCATTCCTAGCATTTTTCTTTCAGGGCTCAGCCTCCCTTTCTCCGTTGGCATGAAAGTTCTAAAGGGCTTAGCGTTCAAACCTGTCTTTAGTCTGCTCACTTCAAGCTGATGAATAGTTTGGGAATGTAGAATGTGCCCTGAAGCTTTGGAAGCTGCCCAGCTGTTGTATCCTTGCAGGATCTGTTTTATAGCTTAGGCTACTGCAACAGTGATCCTTCAAACGCACTTACACAAATGTACTAGCTTTGTTGTCCAGATCAACCTTCACTCCCTCTGTCCCCTTAACTGTCATCTAGTGGCTCTTGACTGACAGAATTGGACCCGTCCAGAGTGTTTTTAAAATTCAGTTTTAAGCTGTTTTCTCATCCATCTCGCAAGTTACCCTGCTTCATGATAGTATCTTTAGGAGAGGTATAAAGTACAAGCAAGCAAACAAACACAACCTAAGGTGTATTATAGGAACATGCAGGAGTTATGGGTAGTGGAAGAGCTTCAGCCCTGGATCCAGCAGCTTGAAAAAGGTGCCAGTATTGGATCTGATAATCCATCCATTGAGTGGTATAGAAGAAGAAAATATTGGTCTAGCATTACGTCCATAACTTTTGTTTCCCTTTGGTAGTAGTGTAAACTTGGAGTTGGTGTGCATCATTAAAGGGGTAGTTGCCCCCCAGTATAAAACACACTTCTTATATTCATATTTTGACAACTGTGTTATTTGTCTTGTGGGTAAGGGTATGTTCTGTTTGAATTATGATATGGCCAGTTGTAAAACAAAGCTGTGTTTTCCTTTTGCAGTAATAGTAATGATGGTGATTATTATTCCCATTTGTTAACCAGGTAGGTCCACTGGACAGACAGTCCCTTTTCAGGGGTCACTTTGGAGTAACAACTGGTTAAGTGACTTGCTCAAGGTCACAGAGTAAGCAAGGGGGAATCAAACCCTGTACCACAGGAGCTTACAACCTTAACCTCTGTGCCAGCTGCAATTTGTGTATATTTGTGGAGTTTTCTTGATTTTGTTCTAGTCCATAGTCCACTCTTAGCACAGTAAAATTTATATTTATTTTTGAGTGCCCTGTTTGTTAAATATTTGTAATAAGCTGTTTTGCAGTGGATATCTTCATTACTTGCACTGGTTATCATTCACATTATTGAAAATTCTGTGTACTAGAATTAAAGTAATATTCTAACTACTACTGTATGTGGGACTTAGTGTCATAAATGAGGCTTTAAAGCAAGATGCCATTTGAACATCACTGGTACTCAATCGCTATTTGAATCAACCAGTCCTACATAACAAAGAAGGTTTTAAACTTAAATACCATTAACACACATACAGTACTCGCTTTTTGCATACTTATTTAAAAGGGAGTCTAATGAATGTGCAGGCATATTTTACTTTTATGGAGCTGTGACAACCACTAATATTTCTACAAATCCTCATCTTGATGTTCTGGTATACAAAATCATGGGCTGCTACACACATATGCAGTCAGTTTTTCTATTTGTACTTAAAGCACTTTGAATGCACAGTGTAAGAAAAAGCTATACCCAAGACTTTAGCTATTTTATTTTTCTTTCAAAATGAGGGTAGGTGAGCATGTACGCATGTGTCTGCACTTGTGTAGGGAAAAAGTCAAACTGAAAAGTAGAGTCACAGATTTGAGTAACTTGTTAGCATGCAGTTTATTTTGTGGTTCTGGACAAGGATTATGATACATATTCCATTAACTGCTAGAAATGAAGTTTCCACAGTCATGGTAGAAGAGCTCATTTGCTTCATAAATGGAATTTGTATGTAATAGTATAGACATACTGTGAGAAAATGTTGCCTTGTGGCTTTTTTGATGGTCTACGGGTTGAGAATGGTTATAAGGCACATATCAACATTTAGTAATTTAATTTGAAGTTGTACCATACTGAAGGCTGTCTTCTTGTTTCAGATCAGAATATATGAAATATTTTGAAAATCGGAATTTAAAGGCCTTTTCAGCAGAGCCATTGCTTGTGTATCCAACCCATTATACTGGGGATGCGGGATATATCAGTGATACAGAGACTTCCACGTTATGGAATGATGAGTCCAAAACAACGGACTGGGACCGTGCCAAATCCCAAAAAATGAAAGAGCAGATTGAACTGAGCAGTGAAGCCCAGAACTCTGATGTAATACAGTCACCTCTTGATAGGACTGCCAGGGATGAACTATGATTGGTCATTTTGTTTAGGAGGACTATCCACACTCTCGAGCGACTAAACTCAGGAATGAAGCAATGATTCTGGTTTTACAGATAACTGTTCTCACAAGAGGGACATCTCTTTTTCGTTACTGTTGCTAACTTTGCAGTAGTCCTCTTTGTTGGATTTCTCCATTGTACTTCAAGGACAGGTGACTGTTGCAGGCTGCCCAGAGTGCTGATCTGTGAACTTTTTGGACACCTCCAGTTATGACAATCCGCATTTGTTTTGTATGTTATTTTTTTTCTTTTTCATAAAAAAATTCCTGCTGGGAGCTGCATCATTTTTTTGTATCATTCTGTAGTAACTGTATTTAGGTAAAAGAAAAATCATCCATTACTTTTGATTTTTAATTGAGCACCAGTATTATTGTACGATGGGATTGTGCAGGTTACAACAGGACAAAATACAATGTTAAAAGGGAGCAATGATAACATTTTGGTGACTATAACATAATACTTTGGAAATGCTGAAATATTTGCTTATTCTTTAGAACAAGTTGTGTAAGCATTTTAACTGATGGAATATCCATAATGTATGTGGAACACTTTGTCAGGGTAGGTAACCTATGCCTAGAGATTGTATTTTCAAGAAAGAAAAAAAAGAGGAAGAGATAATGGAATGAACAGAAATGCATTTTCCTATCTCGGCAAATCATGAACAAATTAATTGAAATTCCTTTTAGTAGAAATTGCAGTATTTTACTGTCTCTGTGGATAGTATGGGCTAAACACTTTGTAGTAAGCAGGATTTTTTTCTGCACTTTTGCTGCTGTGCCAGCCTTTGTGTATGTCTTGGTTTGTCATTTAAATTGTACTCTCAACCAAATCTTTCATGCCATGCAGGACTGTCACCTTTCTAGAGACAGTACTTGGTAAGGTCAGATGCATTTGTGCACATGTAGGTCTTGCAGCATTATTACTGGTAGCCTCACATCCATATAAATTAGCCCTCTGACTGGGATCTGGTTTCTTTTCTGACAAGTATGTATTCAGAGAGTCCATATATTTTACTAGTTCAGGGCAGGTTGTCCACAAATGACTGAAGGAAAATCTGTTAAAGAATGAGTCTTCAAAATTTTGACACATTCTTCAGTTACCATAGGCAGATTGAGTGGTTGGGATCCCTGTCACCCCAACACACAGTGTGGAGCAGACCCCCTCTATACCCCAACTAAATTTAACTCTAAGGTTGTGCACCTCAAAGTGCTCTTTTTTTTTTCAAGGGAGTGGGTTATAGGAAGATTTACCATTTTTTTGCATTTCTGTCAGGGACAGAAGTTCATCAAACCATTTGGACTAATGCTTCCTGGCTGAAAACCACTATAGCAAAATGTGTTTGAGGGCTTTATATCCAGAGCCACATTTTATTTGGTGGGAGATACATTTATCTGCAAAATAAGCAGTGTGAGTATCTCTGCTGGATTTTTTTCTTCTCTATTAACAAATGTTAGTTTACTCCAGTGCAGCAAGAAATAATCCAACCCTATCCTTTAGGAGTACTGGATTTTGTAAGGCGCTGTTGGCTGCTTCTGGCAAGCTTGTCATTACCTACTCTTATTTTTAAATTTATTTTGCTGTTATGGAAAACCAGCCAAATACTCAGCGACTGATGAAAAATGAAAGTAACCACACAGCCAGATAATTTTTAGCGCTTTCTTCCACTTTAATATTGTCGTGAACTTCCTCAGAAAAACCAGGAAGCCTCTCAGCATCCTGGTTTTATACTCAAAAACAGGAAATGATGTTAATCTGTTGTTACAATGATGGTGAACTTTTGAATGTGAAAAACAATTAAACACACATCTCTAAAAAGTGTCAAGATATATTTCTTGTAAAACGTTTCATTTTTTAAAAATTAAAATGTTTGTCTATATGAATCTTGTATACAAACAAAACAATATGACATAGTCCCATAAATTCAAAAATGTTAAAACGCTGTCTGTTATACAAAAATACTGTATGATGATAATTACTGTGCTAGAATCTCAACTTGAACATTTAGAAAGATGATGGATGATATTGGAAGACTGGTGATTGAATGAATGTATTTATTGGTGTAATGAATAGAATTGGTTGTCATGTTAGTTACTTTATCTCTCCACTTTCTTCATCCAAAGAATACGTGTACATACACACACTCCCACACACGCACACACACACACACACACTCTCTTGTGAACCCCACACACACACACCCACACACACACATATTCTCCCACTCAAAAATGTACATAGATATATTTTGTATAAATGCGCTGTGCGCAAGTGTGTTGAAACACGAAGGTGAGCGTGCATATGTACAATTGCACAAAAGTGCAAACCTAGACTAGTCATTTTTGAGTGGGAGAATATGTGTGTGTGTGGGTGTGTGTGTGTGTGGGGGTTCACAAGAGAGTGTGTGTATATGGGTGTGTGTGTGTGTGTGCGTGTGTGGGAGTGTGTGTATGTACACGTATTCTTTGGATGAAGAAAGTGGAGAGATAAAGTAACTAACATGACAACCAATTCTATTCATTACACCAATAAATACATTCATTCAATCACCAGTCTTCCAATATCATCCATCATCTTTCTAAATGTTCAAGTTGAGATTCTAGCACAGTAATTATCATCATACAGTATTTTTGTATAACAGACAGCGTTTTAACATTTTTGAATTTATGGGACTATGTCATATTGTTTTGTTTGTATACAAGATTCATATAGACAAACATTTTAATTTTTAAAAAATGAAACGTTTTACAAGAAATATATCTTGACACTTTTTAGAGATGTGCGTTTAATTGTTTTTCACATTCAAAAGTTCACCATCATTGTAACAACAGATTAACATCATTTCCTGTTTTTGAGTATAAAACCAGGATGCTGGGAGGCTTCCTGGTTTTTCTGAGGAAGTTCACGACAATATTAAAGTGGAAGAAAGCGCTAAAAATTATCTGGCTGTGTGGTTACTTTCATTTTTCATCAGTCGCTGAGTATTTGGCTTGTTTAAGAGTTATTTTCGGGTCACCGAAGCTGTTCTCAGTTTGTGTTATGGAAAACCATTACACTTGGAAAGTTGTATTTTGAGGTGGAGAATGGGAGTGCATGTAACACAATGCATGTATGAAGTAAAAGGTCACTGCTGATCAGATGATTATGTAGTTTCTTCAGATACCCCTTATTGATAAGTGAAGCTAATACCCGATTCCTTTAAGGGTATAAGTTATTTTCCTCACTGCTGCTAGTTAAGCTCTACTGTATTAATTATTTCCAATTGGCTAAGACATTAAGAGTCTTAGTGTGGTTTGGATGGGCAAAATGTGTAAGGTAATTGCTAAAATTCAGCTCCTCATTTTGGATTACCTTCATTTTTTGAGTTAGTACTTGGTACTAAGGAGGAACCTACGGTGATGGAAAATCTCTTAAGACAATGGAACCTCCTGAATTTGAGGTGAGACTTTAACTTGCGTTTTAGCATTAGTAAATATAACCTGACAGTATGAGTAGTTAGCTTTTTTGACTGCCTGTTACAGTGAACATTTATTGGATACTTGTACCACTGCTGCACATCACAGGCAGAGTTCTGCATCTTTGAGTCTAGTCTGTATCTGCAGTTTTATGCCTTTGTATCTTGATGGCTTTGATTTCTATTTGAAGTGTGCTGGAACTGGCATTTCCAGAGTGCATTATGGTGTTTTGCTGTATGGCTACACATCTCTATCCAAAATGGATGGAATTTGGCTAGGCATAAAAGTATGTTCAATGCATTTAATAGAAATGCCTGTGTTGCAACTCCCTGCAGCAGTAAAACTTAAAAAAAAAAAAGAAAAAAAAAAAAGTCAGGTTCTCCATCATGCCATTTGAAGACCTCCAGTCAATTACATTGAATCATCCCTAAATATAAGAAGAATAAACCATTTTTCCTGTTTGTAAGTAAGCAAATTTGTTAAGGTTATGGTGTAGCACAGAGAACATGAGCTATTTTCTTTTGGGACAGCATATACCACTTCCCATATTTCATTTTTGTGAAGTGTTGATGGTATAGATTCATAGATTAGTACTAGGCTAACTGTCCTCGGGGGCCATTTTAAGCCTAGCTAGTTGCCCCATGTGAGAATCAAACCCTGCACCTTGTGCTTCCAAGGTAAGCACCTTAACCATTGCACCAACCTCCCACCAGGTATCTTTTACCTATCGTCCTTTTAGTGTTTGGAAAGGAATTGCATGCATAAAGCTTTTGGTAATAGCTTATGTGTCTGTTAAATTCTTAGATGCTAATGACAAAAGCAGCTAAATGTCTCCAAATTGTGCTGTGTGCAGTTTTGAGAACCTTTTGCACCAAGCAGGTCATAAGATCTTTGAAAGATGTTCTGGAGTTTACTGTCTTTAGAAAATGACTGTTTTATATAGCATGATCTGAGGATGAAAAGAGATGGTGAAAAAGCAGTCTCAAGTCTCATTAACTTTTAAGAGGTGGAAGGACTTGTGACAGTCTGTTACAATGTGAGCATCAACCTTTCCTGAATGTATAGAGGTTTTCACTGATTATTGATAATACCTTGTGCCATTTCTACTGACTGATTTGCTTTACCTGATGCACACTGATTATAACTTTTCAGGGATACTTAATCTTCTGCTGTGCAGTGAACCTTTTCACTAGTTTGGCTTTGCTTTGCTTTATTTTTTTCATACACACTGAAGAAATTAATTGCAACATTCTCAACTGTTTATGCATCTATTAAAATGTGCATTTTTAAACTCTTAAGGTTGCAACTTGTAGATGTGGCATAGAACTTTCAGACTGGGTTGGAAACTTGTGATACAGGCATCCATGTTTTATTGGCAAAAGTGGTATTATGCCATTGTGATATCAATCAGTTGTAATCAAATTCTTATTTTTATGGAGGGACAGTTTGTTTTCCTTGTCCAGTGTGTCCAAGTTAGGTACATGGCACAAATTGCTGTAACAAGGTTGGCAGGTTCTTTTGGAAGATGCAAAGATCTAAGACTGGGAACTTTTCTGCTTCATCATTAAGGTGCTTGGTAAGCATTATGTAATAAAAACATGGAATGTCAGGGAGAAGCCCTCCTTGATGAATTAACAGGTTCATTCTCTATTTCAATCACAGTCTGACTTTTTTTTTTATTGAAGTTTCTTTGTGTGGGAGTGCATGCTGTGGTATGTTCAGACTGCATACTTGTACCTAATCCTCTCAAGCCTGCCGGTTCGTTTTTGGTGCTTACACAGTTTGGGTATTGATCCTGATACAAACTGGTAAAATGTTCCCACATATAATGCTCAGAAGTGTCAATGTGGCTGTCAACCAGCTAAAGTCCATCTCTGCTTGGTATGTATTACATTGAGGAAGAATACAGTATAAAGCACTGCCAATACCAGTGGTTTAGCCGTGCAGCCCACAGATACGAGGGATAATTTCCTGATTGCCCTGTTAACAGGCGGACAGCAATAGTTAATATTTCTGTGTAGGAATTTGGATGGATGGGTCTTGCATGCAGTCTTAACAGACAAGCCAGTGCACTGTTACAAGGAATGAGAAATGGAGGGCAGTCTGTCCCTTGTAGATGATGCGCGTATAAACCAGCCCTCAAGTCCCCATAGGTGCTGAGCTCATTTTTGGCTAGCTCATATAGGTCCTTCATTTCAGGGAATGTTGAGGAGCCTGAAGGAGATCTATCACTAATAATACTCATTTGTTAAAAAGGTAGGGTCCACTCATCATACCATCACTTTTCAGCAGAGGCCCAGGAGCAATGTCTGGTTAAGTGACTTGCTCAAGTTCATACAATGGGCAAATGAGGCCTGAGGGATTCAAACCCTGTACCACATGAACTACAGCTCACAGCATTAAGTCTCTACACTAGCTCCCATCATGGAGGGGATCCCAATTTCATCAACCCAACATATCTTGAGCAGGCAGAGCAACTGTCTGGTGATCTAGCTGTGTGAGTGGTTATCACAGGACTAGTGGGTGTGAGATACTGTACCATACTATTTTTCCGAAGGTGACCATTATCAAATATTCCACCCCACCAAATGCAAGTGTTAAGGAGGTATTTATCCTCCTCCAAATAATAATGATCCAGAAGACCCCAACAGACCACAGAGGCTCAGGATCAGCAGTTGATTCATGATTTTTAAAGAAAAACAAGGACTTCAGGTCATTTCTTGCTTAAATGTTGAATGCTGATTTGCACCCTCAGGGAGCATGGTCTGATGCCAGCACTGAGCACACTTTAGGCTTCTTGCACTCTTGTGTTGTCCTTGGCAGACATGTTCTGATAGTCACACCCCTGTTGGCTGATGTCTGGGTTATACTAATATGTTTTATCCAACATCCAGCTTTACATAAGCTCACCTCTGTAATGGATGTGAGACTTTCATGCAGACATCTATGAGGAATTTGATGACCCAGAGGCCATTATCTCAAAGAAGGATGACAACAGTGAGTCCATCCATCTGGCAGGTCCCATAGATTATGTTTAACTAAGATCTGAATGAGCAAAATTGGCCCTTTTCCACAAAGTCTTTGGGAGAAAAGCTGCATAAGCATTACAGAATATAAAGGAGAAAAATATACAGTAGTATGCTATATATTGTTATAAATGCTTTCATCATGAAAAATGCATACATCTCTACGTGCATTTATCATGCAGAATTGATGGAACAGAACAGTTCCATCTTATGATGGTACAGAATAATTATAATATGAAAATTATTTTGAAGACTAATATGTATGAAGGCAGTGTGCATACAAGGGAGTTTAAGTAAGAAGTAAAGGTGAACACTACATGGGTTAGCAATATGTTTGCTAGAGGTAGAGATGGATTTGTGGTTAGTATGCAGTAGTGAACTTGTTCAATCATTTTTTACTATTTGATAACCAGGTTGGTGGGCTGGTCGGAGACTTTTTTTCAGCCCTGACCCAGACACATGGAGAAATACAGTATTTAAGAAAGAGCAAGCAGTAGTGCAATGAAAGAACACTGTAATGCAATATGTCCTTCAGAGTTCTTTTAAAAGAATACAGGGTATTTAAACGGGTTGGAAAAGTGACAAAAATGAAAGCATTGTACAGTATCCATTCAAGGATAAAAAAAAAGTCATTAAGGAGCAACAGGCTGTGTTGCAAAAATGTTATAGATGCAAGTGAACTTTAACCATTGTCCTTGAAGAAGGTGTAAGCTGCCTCCTTGTGAAGATTCTTTTGAAAGAATTTTATTTTTAAGTCGGCAAGGGTGGTTTAGGGCTTTATTTCAATTGGATATTTATTCCATTGGGCAAGGCCAAGTCTGATGAATGCCCGCTTCCCTGTAACAGTTTTAAAAAGGGGTCAGCTTAAGGAAATGCGTTTTCTTGGCTGTTTCTTAGGAAATGTGGTTAAGAATTAGTAAGATGTTCTTCATCTCACATTGCTGCAGTCCTTACACTTGGGTAGTCCGCTGTCCTCGGTCGGCCCGAATATCAAAGTATTAGGCTGACGTCGGTCAAGGCGCTTAAGACTGACATCAGAACGTCAGGGTACAAATGCGCATGACCGACGTCATATCCTCAGTCTTTTTTGCCGCATGGTCCGATGCAGAAGCAGCGTTGCAAGTGCCGTTCGGCGTTCTGAAATTTTTCGAATTCGGAGTTTCAGACCGAGTCAAAGTTGGCTAAGTACCCCGTTGGGGAATATTTTAGTTTTTTCTTGCCTCAGTGGTTTACCGGATGTCAGAAAAAGTGAATAACTGTATTTCTTGTGGGAAGCAGATACCGCATAGAGATTATCATACTTTGTGTATTCCTTGTTTGGGGCCTGAGCACGACGTTGTTGGGTGTCGCTTTTGTGCAGTGGCGGCTGGGGACTTCAAATCACAGGGGGGCTGCAGGAGACAGCTGAATGGGTGGGGTCAAGGGGGTGTGGTCAACCAGAAAGGGGAGGAGCTATGCACAAAACCACAAAAAACTAACTTTAATTAAATACGCTGCCCTGGGTGGCAAACCATCATTATGAAAGTCCAATCAAGACAAAAATAAGTGTAGAAGAATAAAAATATTTCAATGCATTGGCTGCATGACAGCTTACTTAATATCTAGATGGAAACAAAAGGTTGTGAGGCATGAAAAAATAAATTACTTTTTAAATACATTACTGGAATGCCAGTCAAAATCAAGTATAAGAAAAACCAGAAGCACTCAACTCAAACCACTTCTCCTTGCACTGCAGTCCTAATTATAATATATTCAGCTTGATTAAAGTACCAAGTAACATGCTGAAAGTAGAAATCTATGTGATGCCCCCACTTGTAAAAATGTTTCTTATCCAAAAAAGACCTGCTGCCCGCCAACTTGTTTCATGGGGAAAACATGATGAAACTAAAAATGAAAAGCAAACAAGAAACAAGCTCAAGATACATTGCTTAAAGGATTACTGTACAGGTTATGGACCACACATGATTGGCATTCTGTTTAGTTTACGGGTAAAGTCTGTAGAGATGACTGGAAGTCTCCAACAAGTGTAATGAGCTTTTTAAAATAATGGAATCCTGTCCTTTAATACCCAAGGCTTATACATTATCTAGTCAAGTATTCTCTGCATGGCAACAACAGAAAGGCTTTCAATGTTGGCAATTCTTTAACAGTATGCTTATTAAAGCTTACTTGCATCTTACGATCTCAGACAAGCTTACCTTATGGTCATTAAAGCATTGCTACTTAAAAGCACAGAGCAACAGGCACTTTGAGTAATAAGCATAAATCAACAGTACAAAAATATGACAGAAACCAGACCATTCTGCAAAATCAAGGACAGATGAAAAGCCACTGTAGTACTTATGCAGTGTGTCCTCCCCATCCAAGGTAGATACAACTACTCCTTGCCTTGCTTGGACACATCCAGAGTCACTACATGGGGAGTGGGGTGCAACAAGCATGTCACAATTTGAAATCTCACTGGCTGACTGTGATGGCCCTGACACATTTGTCATACCTCTCAACCTCAAGAGCAAGAAATCTGGACAAAGCCATACACAGAAGTGGGACAAAGGCCCAACAATAAGGACAATTTTTAAATATTGCTCTAATAAACTTAGAAAGATAATAGAATAGGTCTTGCATTAGTATGAATTTTCTGAAGGGTATAAAATCTGAAACTCAAATGTCTGTCATTTTCTAACTTCAGTCTTTAGTGATGTCACTAATTTGCCAAAAACACAATTTTATGAAAAATGGACAAAACGTGATGCAAAAATATAAAATAGACACACAATACAGCTGCTACCTGTCAAAGAAGGGACACTTTAATATTAGTACTGCTACCTTGAGCAGCTGACAAAATATAAAAGAATCTACATGCATTTCAAGTAATCTATAACTTTGATTATTACAGTTATTTCTTAATTGTAAACCCTCCATGTTTTCTTCCAAAATTGATATTTTATGGAGGGATTATAAGGGGAAGAGCAACATTTTGAGCCAAAATTGGGGACAGTTGAGAGGTTGGCTATGCCTAATTCTATAAAGCAATTTATTTGCATGTACCTCTCAACCTGTTAATGCAGTAAATCTGAACAAGGCCAAATATATTGGGGGCACATATAAACAGTACTAAAATTGCTCTTGTATAAATTGAGACAGTTGATAGAACAGCTCTTACTTTAACATGCATTTTTCTGAAGGTTATGAAGTCTGAAACTTAGAGTGACTTCTGGCAAATCATTTAGGAATTAAAACTACAAATTTTATGAACAAACCAAAAATAAGAAGCAAAAATCTATTCATTCTTTGAAAATCTGGACAGTTGGGAGGTATAGTTCAGCTGGGCCTGTCTGAGTTTGCTGCCCTTCCCCTGACAAAATAATGGTTGAATGGAGCCTCTGCAGCCATTCCAATGAACCATTATACTTGGCTATTTCACTCCATTTACCATAAACACTAATGTGCATACTGCTTTACTTCTATGATGAGTTGGACTTCATTTGAAAGTTTTATTTTGTATTTTACAGCACAAACACTAAGTCATCTGTTAAACAAAGCAATGCAGTCTCACAATGAAAACTTAGCATTAAAACTTCTCTGCCCTTGAAACTCACATTCATTGAAACAGCATTGAAACCCACATTCAAAGAAAATACATTTTGCCAGTGGCAGATAAAGATTAATTTTGGGCTGTTTTGAATCATAGGCTCCTTGCATATGAAACATACATGTGCTCTTTGATACACCTTCCTCATTGTACTAAAATTATATTCCTTGTACAATACAGTACACTTGTTACAGGATGTTTTAAATTTGTTTTGAACATTTTTCCAGTAAGCAATGAAACAAACCATATGCACCCATAATGGCAAAACTGCCCAGTTGAGAACATTTATCATAAAAAGTCTACTCAGACTTCCACAGTCCACCATTATTAGTAAATATACACAATTCCACAGTCCACCATTATTAGTAAATATGCACAATTCCACAGTCCACCATTATCAGCAAATATGCACAATTCCACAGTCCACCATTATCAGTAAATATGCACAATTCTACAGTCCACCTTTATCAGTAAATATGCACAATTCTACAGTCCATTATCAGTAAATATGCACAATCTCTAAAGTCAGTCATCTAAATAATTCCACATTAAAGAAATCTGTAACTAATGAAGTGGTTGCTGCTAGCAATCACCTTTATATTTCATGGTTTCATCGAAAAATAAAGTGTCTGTTGCCCGCAGGAATAAATTGTCTATATTACATTAAAAAATGATAAGCTAGTAATAATATTGCAAGAGGAAATGGATGGCAAACTGATAACGAACTCATAGTTAGTATCTTCACCAAGGAGAACATTCTCAGTACGGCAGCATCTACCCCTTGTGGGAGTAGAACCCACAACCTTCTGCATCAAAAGCAAGTACACAGCCTGTTGTGCTATAGTATTAACTTGGCAAAGCACTAAACTTCTATTTCCCTGCAGCTCTCAGTTCCTTGTAAAATCTACTCAATACTCAACTGCATCTCAACTTCGCAGCTCAAGAAAACTGGAAAAAGCCAAAATGTATTGGGGGGGGGGTCAAAAGCCCAAAAACAGGGGCACATTAAACATTGCTTGTATAATCTTGGAAAGTTGCTAGAATAAAATGTTGTGTTGCCACCATATATTTTACTGCCAAGGTCCCTGAGCAAAAAACAGTCAGAGTAACATACCACTACGCCACATCAGCTGCTTTGTAAAAAAGAGGAAGACTGAAACTTAAATGGCTATCATTTAGTGAATTCAGTTCTCACCATAGCTGTCAACCTCTTAGTACAAAACACCTGGACAAACCCAGTAATGAGGGAATACAGCCCTCAAACATATTCAGTGAATTCAGTTCTTGCCATAGCTGTCAACCTTAGCACAAAAACCTGGACGAAGCCAATAATGGGGGAATACAGTCCCAAAAATAGGGACAAATTTAAAATATTCATCTTATAAACTTCGAAAATTGCTAAAAAAAAAAAGGTTGTGCTACTATGTATTCTGAAGAACATGAAGTTGGAAATTCAAATGCCGGTCAATTTTATTGCGGACAGAACAAAAACAATTTTCAGCAGAGACGCAGGGATTAATACTGCAGACACGTCTTTGTAAAATGGCAGGGCACCAGAGCAAATCCACACAAATACAGGGAGGAGATGCAGACAGAAGCCACCCCAACCAAGAATCAAACCAGAAAACCTGTAGTTGTGAGGTAACAATACTATCACTGCACCATCAATTATACAAGGAATTAAACATTCAGAAACCTGAAGTCTGAAATTCAAATGCCTGTCAATTTTACTGCGGACAGAACAAAAACAATTTTCAGCAGAGACGAGGGATTAAAACTGCAGACACATCTTTGTAAAATGGCAGGGCACCAGAGCAAATCCACACAAACACAGGCAGGAGATGCAGACTCCAAACAGAAGCCACCCCAACCAAGAATCAAACCAGAAAACCTATAGCTGTGAGGCAACAATACTACCACCGCACCATCAGTTATGCAAGGAATTAAACATTCAGAAACCTGAAGTCTGAAATTCAAATGCCTGTCAATTTTACTGCGGACAGAACAAAACCAATTTTCAGCAGGGATTAAAACTGCAGACACGTCTTTGTAAAATGGCAGGGCACCAGAGCAAATCCACACAAACACATGGAGGAGATGCAGACTCCACACAGAAGCCACCCCAACCAAGAATCAAACCAGAAAACCTATAGCTGTGAGGCAACAATACTACCACTGCACCATCAAATACGCAAGGAATTAAACATTCAGAAACCCTTAAGTCTGAAATTCAAATGCCTGTCAATTTTATTTAACATTTTTTAATCGGGACAGTCTGACTTGGAACAAATAAACAATTTTCAGCAGAGGCCCAGGAAGAAATAATGCAGACATGTCTTTGTAACATGGGAGGACACAAAAGCAAACCCACACAAACACAGGGAGAAGATACAGACCCCCACAAAGAAGGAACCCCAGCCAAGAATCAAACCCAAGAACCTGCAGCTGTGAGGCAACAATGCTACTACTACACCATCAAATATCAAGCATTGCAACATTTACAAACCACAGATATTAAGAGGAACAGATCAGATCGAATATGAGGCAAAAATCTGAAATTTTTTTACAAATGGTGGTGGGTAGGGAACTCAAGTCTTTAACACCTGCATACAGGGTACAGGGTTCAAGCCTGAGGCATTCCCTACCACACCACCATAAGCACCTGGGGCATTTTCACACACACACACACACACACCCACACCCACACCCACACCCCGTAAAGCACAAGCACCATACACACTCCAGTAAAGCACAAGCACCATACACACTCCAGTAAAGCACAAGCACCATACACACTCCAGTAAAGCACAAGCACCATACACAAACTCCAGTAAAGCACAAGCACCATACACAAATAAACATTGTAAATTAAAAAGCACAAACTCCATACAAATAAACATTGTAAATTAAAAGGCACCTTACCTGAATACATCCAGCTAACATACATCCTTCCCGCGCAATACTGAAGACCCGCGAGATCCCAATGCTCCTTCCCGACTCGACGAGATCCCTAATGCTCTGTCCCGAGTCCCTGCTGCTCCTCTTGCAGTCCGGACGCGACCCATAATCCTGGCGAGTCTGTGCACTGTAAAAGTGCACAGACGTCTCCTTGTGTCCCCCTATGGGGACGGCCGGACTGCCTTGAGCATGCGCATAGACCGACAGTAGTCGGGACTCGGTCTATGTGCATGCGCGAAGTCCGCGAATTTTGAAAAACTAATTTTTTTTATTTTTCATTTTTCTTTCTTCTTTTTCTTTCTTTTTTTATTTTTGAGGGGGCTGCAGTCCGGCAGCCCTATGCCACGAGCCGCCCCTGCTTTTGTGCTAGGTTTAATAAGCGCACTATTAAGCGAAGGTTAGATTGTGCCAGGTTGGTCTTCGGGAAGCGGTGCAATTACAATATGCCGTCGGATGCTCCGACGCCCGCTTCTTCGAAGAAGTGCAAAGACAAGGCAGCTAAACCCAGGCAAGAAGAGTCGTCCGTACCAGACGCCGGTTCTTTAGAGGTGTCAGTGGAACCGGTGGTTCCACCGGAGGCTTCTCTGGAGTCCCAGGGGGAGACTTTGTTATTGCAGGATGTGGCCTCTCAGGAGGCAGGTCAGGCTGAAGGGGCTTCTCAGGTTACTGTACTCCCCTCCCTTCCTAGGGTGGTTAGGCCCTCTCCTTCTGTTTCCAAGGCTTCTCCCAGAGGCAGGCCAGGTTTAGCTTCTGTTGGTGTCACTCCTAGTTCTTCAGGATCTGTGCCCAAGAAGCACATGCTCAAAATGGCAGAAGATTTAATTACTTTGATTAGAGGTTCTTTGCCCCCTCCTGATAAAAGGCCTAGGGTGGAACCAGAGTTGGGGAGTTTTGAGCAGGTTTCGGATGTTTCAGAGTCTTCGGCTGAAGACTTGCAGGAGTATTCTCCTTATTCTGATTCTGATGTGGATGATTCTACTCCTTCAGCTTCTCCTCCAGAGGATTTTTCTTTTTCAGAGACTCTTCATTCCATGAGGGAACATTTTAAATGGGAAGGTCAGGACTTCTCTGATTCCAGGAAAAGGCTTAGGGAATTTTTGCTTTTACCCCAGCATAGGCCTTTGGCTATACCACCTGTTCTGGATGTTGTGGAAGATGTGTTTGCAGAGGCTTCACTTAATCCTGATTCTTTGCCTCCTGCTCCTGTTAAACCGGACAGGTATTACAGGGTGCCTGAAGCTCATAAATATCTGTATAAGAGTCCTAGGGCGGACCCAGAAACAGTCAGGGACCTAAGGGTGTCAAGGCCTCTGTGGTAAAAAATCCGGTTCCTCCAGATAAGGAGGCCAGAGCTTTGGATAGATGGGGAAAGAAAGTCTATACTTCTTCCACCTTAGCTATGAGGGCTTTGAATTGCCAGTTTCACATGTTGAAATATCAAAACTATCTTCTTTCTCAATTGAAGTCTAAGGTAGATGCTCTGGCGGAAGGCATTGAGTGTAAAGAATTACAAGATTTGGTACATGTTTCTGAACAGGTGGATAAGCATTCTTTACAATGTGGATTTGATGCTGTACAGGCCTCGTCTAGGGTGGCTGCCACTGGGTCAGTTCTTCGCAGGCACGCCTGGCTGAGGGATCAGAACTTATCTGACCATGTTAAGACAAGGATTTTAGATGCTCCTTTACAGTCTGATGTATTGTTTGGTTCACCTGTGGAGGCAGTTTTAAAGAAAATGGAAGACAAGGCTAAGTCTATGCAGACTGTTAAAGATTTTTTGCAAGTTCAGCCTCCGAAGTTTAGTAGTAATTGGCCTGCTAAAGGGTGGACGTATCCTTCTTATGATTCACAGTCTAGGGGGAGATCTAGACGTGGTAGGGGTAGAGCTCAGGGCTCTTTCAGACCTAGAACAGGGAGTTCTCCTGCACAGTCTTCGGGTGAGGGCAGGGGCCAGTCCTTTCGTAAACAGGCCCAATGACCTACCTTTTCAGCTGCCAGAGCCTTCTTGTCTGGCAGCACCTTTGGGAGGAAGGTTGGCACTCTTCAAAGAAAATTGGAGTTTAATTACCCAGGACAGATGGGTATTGGATATTATACACCAAGGTTACAGGTTTTATTTCCATACCTTGCCTCCTTTCAAAGGCATGCCAGACGTTCCTCCTCAGCAAAGAATAGAGGCTCACAAACAAATTTCTCAGCTACTGCAAATAGGGGCCATACAGCCGGTTCCTCTGCCAGAAGTAGGCCTAGGATTTTATTCTCGCCTGTTCCTAGTACCAAAGAAGGGGAACACGTGGAGACCAATTTTGGATTTATCTATCCTCAACACTTATCTGGACATTCCCAAGTTCAAAATGTTGATGTTACAACAGCTTTTACCTCTGCTGGGCAAAGATCACTGGATGGTGACTCTGGATCTCAAGGAAGCTTACCTTCATGTTCCTATCAGGCTAGGTTGCAGGAAGTATCTGCGTTTTCGAGCTGGGACTTCTCATTATCAGTTCTCTGCATTGCCCTTTGGCTTATCTACTACGCCCAGAGTGTTCACAAAGGTTCTGGCTCCAGTGATAGCTTTCTTCAGGCTAAAAGGAATACAGATCTATCCTTATTTGGACGATTGCCTGATTCTGGCCAAAGGAAGGGACGAGCTTCTTCATCATTTGCAATATGTGATAGCAGTGCTAAGATGCCTGGGGTATTCTGTGAACGAAATAAAGTCCAGTCTAGTACCCTCTCAAGACATGTGCTTTCTGGGTGTGAGACTGAATACAGCATCCCAGATGGCCTTTTTGACCCCGGACAAACAAAAGAATCTTTCCCTTTACTTCCATCACTTGTCTCATCAGTCCAGGCTGACTGCAAAGACAGTCCTTCAAGCCTTGGGGTTCATGGCATCTTGTATTCTGGTGCTTCCCAATGCCAAACTGCATATGAGGAAGCTACAATGGTATCTCAAAAATGTATGGACACAGCACTGCCAAGATATGGACACTGTCATTCAGATAATACCTTGCATTCAAAAGGAATTTGTGGTGGGCTCAGGAATGTCACCTAAACAAGGGACTCTCTGTGACCCGGCCAGAGGCGAGTCAGATTCTAACAACAGATGCCTCAGACAAAGCTTGGGGAGCTCATCTAAATGGAAAGTGGATACAAGACACGTGGCCTGCCAGACTACAACATCTACATATCAACTTGAAGGAGATGTTAGCAGTCCAATTTGCATTAATAGCTTTCAAGGATTTACTTCTTCCAGGGCAGGTGTTGGTTCTAACAGACAACACAACTGTCATGTGGTACATCAACAAGCAAGGGGGAACACATTCTTATCCTCTATGCAGACAAGCAATGATTTTGTGGGAGACTGCTCTCAGTTTACAGCTCAATCTTCAGGCAAGGTTTCTGCCGGGAGCACAGAACTCCTTAGCAGATGTGTTGAGCAGAAGAATCATGGATCCCCACGAGTGGAAATTGGATCCTCATGTATTTCAGAAATTGACAGTGTCATGGGGAACTCCAGACATAGATCTGTTCGCTTCTCCACTAAACTACCAGCTGCCAAAGTTTTGCACAAAAAGGTTTCATCCCACAGCTTGGAAAGTGGATGCTCTTTCTTTCAATTGGAGCAATCTTCATGTGTATGCCTTTCCACCTCTGCCTCTCCTCCCAAAGGTACTTCTAAAGGTCAGACAGGACAAGCCAAAGATGATTCTAATAGCTCCAGATTGGCCTCGACAGCACTGGTACCCATTACTGAGAAGTCAGGTTCGGGAGCCTCCATGGCCTTTGCCTTCGATTCCACACCTGCTGTCTCAAGAGAACAGTCATTTACTCAATGTCAAACTTCACTCTCTTCACCTAACAGCCTGGCATATTCTGTTTTAAACCCTGGAGGGTCTCAGCTTCCAGCAAGTTTTGAATGTTATTTTGGAGGCCAGAAGGCCTAGTACAAGGAAAGTATACGCAGATAAATGGAAGAGATTTTTATTTTGGAGTGCAGCAAAGGAATTTGATGTTGCTAAGCCTAATTTAAGTGTGGCTCTTCAATATCTTGCTGAGTTACTGGACAAAGGTTTGTCCTTCTCTTCTATTAAGATTCATGCTGCAGCAATTTCTGCTCACTATGACTGTGATCCACCATTGTTTTCTCATCCTTTGTTTAAGCAATTCCTTAGAGGGGCAAAGAATATAAGACCCCCGCGTAAAGCTCCTACTCCTGCTTGGGATCTCAATTTTGTGTTGGAGAAACTCACTCTACAACCTTTTGAGCCTGCAGCTACTGCTGAGTTGAAATATTTATCATGGAAGACTGCTTTTTTGTTGGCCATTACCTCTGCGAGAAGGGTTTCTGAATTACAGGCCCTTATGGCAGTTGAGCCTTTCTTAATTTTCCATAAGGATAGGGTATCCTTACGTACTAATCCTTCCTTTATGCCTAAGGTGGTTTCTAGTGTGGCTTTAAACCAAACTATTCATTTGCCTACTTTTTATGCAAATCCCCAAAATAAAGGGGAAAAGATTTTGCACACCTTGGATATACACAGGCAGTTGCGATATTATTTGAGCAGAACTAAAGGGTTCAGGCAGTCTCAGCAGTTGTTTGTTTCTTTTGCTTTGGGTTCTCAGGGCAAGCCTGTGTCAAAACAAACTATTTCTAAGTGGATTGGGTTTTGTATTGCTTTCTGTTATTCCCATCATGGTAAGGAGATTCCAGCTGGGATTAGGCCTCATTCCACTAGAGCTACTGCCACTTCTACAGCTTTTTAAGGGGTGGCAACTAAAGATATTTTGGAGGCAGCTACTTGGAGTTCAGTGCATACTTTCTCTAAGCATTACCACCTTCCACTTTACTCTAAATCTAGGGCTGGTTTTGCCACTGCTATTTTACAGGGCATTTTGGCAGCTCCTACTTCTTTATAGTTTTGCCATCCTCCCTTACCTCTGCTTTGGGATTCTACCCAAGTGTAAGGACTGCAGCAATGTGAGATGAAGAACATAGTACAGTTTTGTACCTACCATAAATGTAGATGTTCGAAGATCCACATTGCTGCAGTCCAATTTACCCTCCCTCCTTCCCCTCTGTTGTTAGAGGCGGTTGTGTGGTTTGGGTTGTAAATATTGTGCATATTGTATATATTGTTCATATGATTAGTGCAAGGGTGGTTGGTTGTGTTTTGCTGTCTTTTGGTTTAGACCTTTCTGTTTAGGGTCTTCTGACATCTGGGGCAAGAAAAGACTGAGGATATGACGTCGGTCATGTGCATTTGTACCCTGACGTTCTGATGTCAGTCTTAAGCGCCTTGACCGACGTCAGCCTAATACTTTGATATTCGGGCCGACCGAGGACAGCGGACTACCCAAGTGTAAGCACTGCAGCAATGTGGATCTTCGAACATCTACATTTATGGTAGGTACAAAACTGTACTTTTTCTTTTTAGAGGCAGACAATGACCCTTGTTCAAATTTTTGAAAATAAGGGTGCCAAGTAGGAAGGTTGATCTTTCTGTAACTGGAAGTCTAATTTTTTTACCAAAGCACATTGGTGAGATCATGCATCAGCAAGAAAGCACAGTTGTGTACACTTACCATAAATTTAGATGTTTGAGTGTATTCACTGTTGCAGTCATTACATTTGGGTTATCTGCTAGCAGGTAGCCCTCAGTCGGCCTGATTAACAAAGTCTTGGGTCCTGCGTCAGTTGCTGTCCCTTCTTCCATGACGTCAGGTCGTCAGAGTTATAAAACATGCAGCCGACCACATTATATCAGTTTTTCTTGCCCCAGATGTCAGGTGCCCCCCTAATGGGGAGCAGTTAAATATAAAAGTACAATGAAATACCTCCAACAAAAAAGCAAATACACCAAAAAGGCTTTTAAGCATAGTAAAGGAAAGTAGAGGTATAGCAAAAAGAAGTTAGGGGGCTGGAGAGAGGGTAACCAGGACTGCAATAGTGAATACACTCTAACATCTACATTTATGGTAAGTGTACACAACTGCACCATGTTCTTCGTGTTTCACTGTTGCAGTCATTACATTTGGGTAGCTTCCCAAAGCTATGGTTGGGAGGAGGAATTTAGATAGCATTAGGACCAGTTATAAGGCCCTGCAAGACTGCAGTAGCAAAGCCAGCTCTGGATTTAGAGAAAGTTGGCAAATGGTAATGCTTGGTGAAAGTATGTACAGAACTCCAGGTAGCATCTTCTAGGATGTCCCTGTTAGGGACACCTCTGAGAAAGGCTGTAGAGGTAGATGCAGCCCTGGTGGAGTGAGGTCTGATCCCCTGGGGGATAGGTTTTCCATGGTGCTTGTAGCAGAAATGAATGCAATGACCTATCCATTTAGAAATAGTTTGCTTTGAATTAGCCTTCCCCTCTGCCCCTGCAGCAAATGCTACCAGCAGTTCAGATTTCCTTTAAGGTTTAGTCCTGTCCAAGTAGAATCTTGAGTTGTCTGTGCACATCTGAGGAATGCAATATCCATTCTGCGGATTGGGAAAGAAGGTTGGCAAATGAATGGACTGATTAAGAGCCACACTGGATACCACCTTGGGCATGAAGGATGGATTGGTTCTGAGGGACACCCTGTCCGCATGAAAGATGGTGAAAGGCTCCACTGCCATAAGGGCCTGTAATTCAGATACCCTTCTAGCTGAAGTGATTGCTAAAAGGAAAGCTGTTTTCCAAGAAAGAAATTTTAGGTCTGCAATAGCAGCTGGTTCGAAAGGAGGTAGAGTGAGTTTCTCCAAAACAAAGCTAAGGTCCCAGGCTGGGGTTGGAGCTCTTCTGGGTGGTCTTAAATTTTTGGTCCCCCCTGAGGAACTGCTTGATCAGTGGATGAGAGAAGGGAGGGTTGTGTTATAATGAGCTGAAATGGCTGAGGCATGGATTTTGATAGAGGAAAAAGGCCCTTGTGAAGAATCTCAGTTAAGTATTGCAAAATCTGTGGTAAATTGGGCTCTGCTGTGCTCATTTTTTGAGATTGGTTCCAGGCGCAGAATCTTTTCCATTTTTTCAGCACAGGATTTTCTAGTGCTAGGCCTCCTTGCCTCTAAAATGATATCCATCACAGGTTTACTGAGGGATGGTAAAGGAGAGATTATGTAATTAGCCAGGCTGCAAGGTTCAGTGTTTGAAGCTGAGGGTGCAGAATCTGGTTCTCCTGTTGAGACAAAAGGAAAGGAGTCTGAGGCAGGTGCCATGGGGATAACCGTGACACACTGCGCAGGAGGGGATACCAGTGTTGGTGCAGCCAGTCTGGAGCAATCAAAATCATCCTTGGTTTGTCCTGTTTGATTTTAGTAGTACTTTGGAGAGCAGGGGGGGGGAAGGCATAGACTGATAGGTTTTTCCAGCTGAAGGACAGAGCATCCACTTTCCAGGCTTGTTTGTGGGGAGTCCTTGTGCAAAATTTGTCCAATTGGTAGTTCTGGGGAGAGGCAAACAGGTCTATATCTGGGCTCCCACATTTGCTTGCCAACATGTTGAAAATCCTTGGTTCCAGTTTCCACTCTTGTGGGTCCATAAGGTTTTTGCTTAGTCCGTCTGCCAGTGTATTTAACTTTCCTGGCAGGAACTGAGCTTGTAGGTGCACTTAGTAGCTCAAGGCTGTGTTCCACAATGCCATGGCTAGTTTGCAGAGGGGGTAAGAATGTGTGCCCCCCTGCTTGTTTATGTACCACATAACAGTGGTGTTGTCAGTCTTTACTATTAGTTGTCCTGGAAGAATGTGATCCTTGAAGGCTGTCAGAGCATTCTGTACAGCTAACATTTCTTTTTGATTGATATGCAGGTGCATTTGACTTGGGTTCCATTTGTCCTGAACACACTTCCCTGCCAGGTGAGCCCCCCATGCATAGTCTGATACATCTGTTAGGGTTTGGGTGGCAGGGGGTGGTGTGAAAGGTTGCCCCTTGTTTTGGTGGCAGGCCTCTGCCCACCAAAGGAACTCTAGGCGTATTCAAGGTATGATAGGAATCATTGCTTCTAAATCCTGAGAATGTTGACATCATAGGCTTTTTAGATACCACTGTAGTTTCCTCATATGCAGTCTTGCACATGGAATTAGAAGAATGCAGGAGGGCCATGAACCACAAAGCTTGCAGTATTTGTCTTGCAGATAGCAGGATCTTTGTGGCCTTTGAAGTAGGTTGTCAAAAGAAGTTGTTTCTCTGGCGTGAGGTGGGCCATCTGGGTAGTTGTATTCAAGCTTGCTCCCAGTAATATAATTTGTTGGCAGGGTACTAGGTGTGATTTCTTTTCATTTATGGTGTACCCCAAACAAGTTAGAACCCTTTGTACAAAGGCTAGATGATTTAAAAGTATGTCCTGGCTTTCTGCCTGAATTAGACAATCGTCCAGGTATGGGTATATTTGAATATTTCTTTGCCTGCAAACTCTGGAGCTAGGCACTTTGTGTATACCCTGGGTGCAGTAGATAAGCCAAAGGGCAGTGCAGAGAACCGATAGTACACATAGCCTGCTTTGAAGCGTAGGTATCTTCTGCAAGATTCCTTGATTGGGATGTGTAGGTATGCTTCTTTTTAATCTAGTGTTGCCAACAAGGCATCTTTGCCTAGCATAGGAAGTAATTGTTGAAGAGTCAGCATCTTGAATTTGCCATGAATTGTCTTTTCTGGGTACCAGGAAAAGTCTTGAGTAGAATCCTTGTCCCTTTTCCTCTTCTGGTACCAATTGAATAGCCCCCATGCTTAAGAGAGAAAGTACTTGTTTTTGGGCCTCTGCCCACTGATTTGGGAGTAGGTCCGGCCACCCGCTTGGTGTTGGCAACGTATGGAAGTGAAATCTGTATCCCTGGGACACTATATTTAAAACCCATTTGTCTTGGGTAACGAGTTCCCAGTTCATTGCATGAAGAGCAATCTTTCCCCCCAAAAGGGCAGCCAGTTGATAAGTGCTTGAAAATTTTAAAAGGAAGTCATTGGGACAGTTTACCATAGGGGGGAGTCTTATTACTCCCAGCTTTGGAAGTGGAGACCCCCCCCCCCCACTGCTTAGTCCTGTGTGTCCCGTGGGACTGAAACCTGTTTTTTTTGCTGTGTCTGTGTTTGGCTTGAGAAGACATGGAAGGGGCTGGAAAGGGCCATTTCTTAGAAGGCCAGTGCCTACTAAATCTAGGAGGCTGAACTTGTAAGAAATCTTTAACAGCTTGCATAGATTTAGCTTTATCTTCCATCTTTTTAAGAACTTCCTCAGCCTTGTTGCCAAACAGTCAGTTTTACTCATGTTTGTAAATAAAGGGGAGGCATAAAAGAGGGTGGAGAGTAGGTGTGTCCGGGCAATAACAGTCCTGGCTAGTGGGGTTAGGAAGGGTTTAATCCTGTATAGTGAGCCAAGTTTTTTTTTGTCTGTTTTAATAGTTTGATTAATGTGCATATCAAACTTAGGTTATTGTCTACCATTACACCTAAAAGTTTAGCAGAGGGATCAGGTGAAATAATGGTGCCATTTTTAGACTTTATAGTAAAGGTTGGTAAGGGGGGGCCTATGAGTGGGGGAAAGCAGCAGTAGCTTTGTTTTGTTAGGATTTTAATATGAGTCAACGATTAAGGAGTCAGTTTTCAACTGTATTAAAGCATTTTTGGTTAAAGTCTGCAGATCAGAGGGGGGGAGGTGGATGAGCAAATTAAAGTGGAATCGTCTGCATATTGGATGCAGGTTGCATTCGGGATGACCACACACAGGTCATTAATAAAGATAGAAAAAAGAAGTGGTCTTAATATGGAGCCCTGGGGGACTCCAAGGGTGATAGGTAGAAGGGTGGACAATTTGTCATGCCATAGGACAGCCTGTTGTCTACTACTCAGGTAAGATTGGAACCATTGGATAGCCTAGTTGTCTAGGGAAAAGGTTGTCAGTGTGTTTGAGTAGTTGGTGGTCTATCATGTCAAAGGCTTTACAGAGATCAATACGGAGGGCTGAGGAAGTTGTTATTGTTACGGTTTTGGTTTTTGACTTTGAGAAGGAGAGGAGGGCTGAGGTGGTGCTGTGAAATGGTCTAAAGCCATGCTGAGAGTTGGCGAGTAGATTGCTTTGGATAACATTGCTCAACAATTGTTTATGGATACATTTCTCCATAACTTTAGCCAGGGGTGATAAAATAGCTATGGGTCTGTAATTGATAACTCAGTAGTTGCCACCTTTATGGTGTGGTGTAATATGGGATATCTTCCAGATAGAGGGGATGGAAGCCTCTGATATAGTTCTATTAAGGATGGAGATGGGGTATGCTATCGCATCTGCAGCTTTTTGTAGATGCTCTGCAGGTAGGAGATCTGCTGATAGGGTGGTTGGTTTTAATTTCTTGATTAGGGATTGAATTAGTGATGTGAAGACCGGTTGAAGGTGAAAGGAGAGTTGGGAGCTGGGTATAGTAACAATTGGATTCGGGCCACCAGGAGATAGCTGGCTGGCTAGGGATTGGATGGTCTCAGTAAAGAAGCTATTAAAGGTATTGGCAACTTCTTATGAACGTTTTGGTTGGTAGCTGAGGGGGTAGGAGTGGTGGATTGTCCTGGGTGAAGAAGTTTATTAATACCTGCCCAAAACTTTTGAGGCTGATTTTGGTGCATCTGTTGTAGATGGTATTAAAAGTTTTTTTTTGTCTAACATAATGGATCTTTTTGTGTCATTCCTTAATTATCTATATTTAAGTTGATCTATTGGGACTTTTGTGGCACGCCAGTTGGCTCGACCTTTGTTTCGAAGCAAGATTTTTTTGTCTGGTTTCTTTTGAAATCCGTGGGGGTAACTTTTGTTTTAGTTCTAATAGAGCATGATGGCATGTGGCAGTCAAGGATGGCTAGGAATTTGGTGTTAAAGTATTTACTGCTTCCTCCAGTGGGAGGTGTTTTAGGACTGACCAGTCACACAATTTGAGTTTGTTTTGGAAATTAGTGGGGGTTAAAGTTTTTATTATTCCTTATTGTTTTATAGGTGGGTTGGTTGAGAGTGTCAGCCTTATGCCCAATTATAAAGTAAAAAAGTGATCACTTATATCGTCAGGCAGGGTCCTCGCCTTGTACATATGGGGGTGACTGTTGATGAGTATCCACTCTAAAGTACTTTCTTTGTTGTTGGGTTTACTGATCCTAGTGGGGGAGGATATGATCTGAGTAAATCCGTATAGGTTTACATGGATAGTAGGGTGTTCTGAGGAAAAAGAAGTTATGTACCTACCAATAATGTTCCATGTTAGTTGTCTTCATCTCGCCTTCTTTATTGCTGGTTGGGATCGGAGCCGATCCTCGGCTCTGACTCAGCCATCTTCTATAGCTCAAGAGCTGTTTACTGGCTCGAGGCTACCCCTTATCCCATGATGCCTAGTGATAGCTACCCAGATCTCGTTTGAAATAGCTAACCCCAAACATAGCCAGAGAATAAACCTGTCCAAACAAATAGGTTGAGAATACCTGTCATACTTTCTAAGTCAGTAGAGGAAACCAACCAGAGAACACTCAGCCAGTGAAACCAGAACTCCTCTCAGTCCAATGGGACAGGGGGACGGAGGGTGGGATGCAAGAAAGAAGGCGAGATGAAAACAACTAACATGGAACGTTATGGTAGGTACATAACTTCTTTATATTAAGTTGATATCTCGCCTTCGTTCTTGCTGGTTGGGACAGCGTCCCTAGCACCTACAATCCTGGGTGGCTCATTGGAACAGACTCTTCAGAACAGTGGAACCAAAGTCAGCTCTGCTCCTGGAGACCATATCTAGCTTGTAATGAGAAATAAAGGTATGAGGATTTGCCCACGTAGCAGCTGCACAGATAGAATCCATGGGCAACCTAGATTGGAATGCTACAGAGGTGGCCAAGGCCCTAGTAGAATGACCTTTCGGTTTAATAGGTAACTCTTTGTTCCATAATTGATGAAGGTAATAGTGTGAGACAACCACCTGGATAAGGTCACCTTGGAAACTGGGAGACCTTATTTGCCTAGAGCATAAGAAAGGAATAGTTGGTCAGATTTCCTTATTTCCTTAGTCCTGTGCAGATAAAAACGCAATTGTCTATGAACGTCCAAATGGTGTAATTTGTACTATGCCTTGTTGGTGTGGTTAGGGGAAAAACACAGGAAGGTCTATAGATTGGTTTAAATTATTTTCTGAGCAGACTTTCGGAAGAAATGAAGGATTAGTCCTCGGAGCAACCCTGTCTTTATGAAAAACCAAGTATGGAGGATGAACACATAGTGCCTGAAGTTCAGAGATGCGTCTGGCTGAGGTAATAGCTACCAGAAAGAGTGTCTTCCAAGATAGAAACTTAATGGAGCAGGATGCTGCTGGTTCAAAGGGGGGCAGAGTTAAGGAAGTTAGTACCAAGTTAAGGTCCCAAGGAGGAGTGGGATCTCTCACTGGAGGCCTAAGGAGAGTAGTCCCTCTCAAAAAAGCTTTACAGAGCTTGTGAGACATAATGTTTGAATTTGACAAACCAACACGAAAGTTAGAAATGGCTGCTAATTGAACCCGGATTGTAGCAGAAGCGGACCCGGAATGAAAAAGTTGTGCTAGGAACTCCAGAATTTTGTGGACTGGGGCTGAAAAGGGATCTACGTTCTTAGCCTCTGCCCAACAAGAAAAATGTTTCCATTTACTAGCATAAGTTTTTCTGATTGTGGACTTGTGAGAGGAGACCATAATCTCACGTACAGCCAGGGAAATGCTGGGAAGCCTGGCTAAGGTTGGAAGTGGAGCAACCAAACTGTGAGCTGGAGTGTTTGGAGGGATTGATGCAGCCTGCCTGATTGATGAATCAGTAGGTCTGGAATCGGATCCAGAGTCCAGGGCTGATCGAGAAGGTAATGGTGCAGGAACGGAAACCATATCTGTCGAGGCCAGTAGGGGGCAATGAGGATCATTTTGCAACCCAACGATATTGCTTTCTGTATGAGTTTCGGTATCAGGGGAAATGGAGAGAAGGCATAAAGAAGTCCCTGAGGCCAATCGTGGACTAGAGCTTCTCTGGGTGTGTGACCTGGAAACAGAAGAAGGGAGAAGTAGTTGCTGCATTTGCTGTTGAAGGGGGTGGCAAAAAGATCACAGCAAGGCTGTCCCCATTTGCGGAAGATCAGATCCACAACTATCTGATTCAGAAACCACTCGTGAGGCATGAGAATAGCTCTGCTGAGCCTGTCTGCTATGACATTGGACCTCCCAGGGATGTGCGCCGTGATCAGAAATCATTGGGAAGAAATCGCCCACTGCCAGAGTCTGAGTGCTTCTCGACATAGGTGCTTAGGGACTTGGTTCTGCCCTGCTTGTTGATGTACCACACCACTGACATGTCCGTTTGAATTGCAATGGTCCCAGAATGGAGAGAGTCTTGAAGAGCTTGCAACGCTAGGAGCACGGCTCTCATTTCTAGGACGTTTATATGCAGGTGGTACTCGTGAGGCTGCCAAGTGCCTTGAACTGTCCTGCCCTGATACTGCCCCCCACCCTATCAGGGAGGCGTCTGTGGTCACTGTGGCTACCGGAGGGGGCTGAATGGTCTGCCCTGAGTCACTAGTGGGGAGACCATCCACAAGGAAAGGTGCCTTTTGCATGCTTCCGTAATCATAATCATCTGAGACATGGACAGCTGTTGGAAAGACCACTGTGTGAACAGAAGCCACTGAAGGATCCTCATGTGAAAGCGGGCTAGTGGGATTAAAAGAATGGCTGCTGCCATGGAACCCAGAGTTTGAAGGATGAACTTGACTTGGATTCTTTTGCTCTGCATAAGAATTTGTAACTGCTGACAAATTGTAGACACCCTGTCTAGTGGTAGTCTTACGAACATTTTCCTTGTGTTTAAGTCTGCTCCTATGTAGGTGATAGATTGACAGGGCAACAAGGCAGATTTTTCAAAATTTATTGCAATGCCTAGCTGGGAGCAGATTGTGATTGTGTAGTCCCTGGCCTGTAGAAGTTGATGTTTGGTAGTAGCAGTGAAAAGCCAGTCGTCTAGGTATGGAAACACCTGGAATACTTGATGTCTCAGGTGAGCCGTGACCACTGCCATACATTTGGTGAACACCCTGGGGGCTGTGGTGAGACCAAAGGGCAGAGCTCTGAACTGGTAATGACTGGCTCCCAGCCAGAAGCGAAGAAATCACCTGGAGTGCCTGTCCATCTTGATATGGTAGTACACGTCCTGAAGATCTATCGAGCACATCCAATTGTCCTGACCCAGAAAGGGTAGAATGGACTGTAGCATGACCATCCAAAACTTTGTACAGACCTGTTTAGCCTGCTGAGATCCAGAATTGTCTCCAGTCCCCTGTCTTTTTTGGTACCAAAAAGAATCTTGAGTAAGTTCCGGATCCATGCTGGTCTGTCGGGACTTCCTGGATGACACTATTTTTCTAGCAGTTTTGAAACTTCTATGACTGCTTGGTCCTTCAGATTGGGTGGAACATCTGGAAGGGGTTTCCTTGACTGCAAGGGGGGTTGACAGAAGGGAATTTTGTAACCTCTGGATATAATGAACCGTACCCATTTGTCTTGTGTTAAATTTTGCCAGGCTTCTGGGTACCCCCCCCCCCGAATGACTCCAGTGGTGAGCAGCCGGGCAACCCTTCAGGGATGCTGAAAGGGCTTATCAGAGAAGGATTCTCTGTTGCCCTGGTTCTGCGGACCCCCTCTGCCACGAGGGCTGCATCTGTTGTTATTGTTTCCCCCTCTGCCCCTGGAGGAAAAATCACTACGTGTGTCAGGCAAGGCTCCTTGGGATATTCGGAACCACATTTTTCCACTCTTCTGACCTTTGGCATATGGTCTAGAAGGAGTGCAAAACCGGACTCCCATGGCAGAGAGAGTCTCGCCTTCTTGCTCACACCTAGTCAAAGTGTCTTTCACCTGTGGTCCAAAAAGAAAGGAACCATCAAAGGGGGTGTTGGTGAACGACGCTCGAAAAGGTTCCACAAAATTGCACAGCCGCATCCATGCATGCCTCCTAAGGGCTACACCCGTACCTGCAGCTCTATTCGCACCATCGGCTGCATAAGAAATGAGCCTCATGGAGGAGTTGACTATAGAATTAAGAGTCGCCAGCTGGGAAGCTACTTTAGCTTGAGCCCCCTCAGCTGATGGATCTTGAAGGGGTTTCTCCTAGCTCTTTAAGGAGATCCCTCTGAAGCCAGGTAAAATGGCATAAGTAGTTCAGTGACCTCATAGAGAAGGTCGCTGAAGCAAACATTTGCTTCCCGTATCTGTCCATAGTCCTAGACTCCTTGTTAGAAGGATGGACAGACGAAGAGGTCTCAGCTAACTCTTTTTTGGTGGCTGCTGCTACCACCATGGCATCAACAGGGACACCTTTGGTAAGGAACTGCTTATCATGGGGTGCTGAGATGAACTTGCCAGGTCTCCTCAGGGTTGATTCCACTGTATCCGGAGCTGACCAAGCCTTTCAAGCCACCACTGCCATAAGTGGATCGAAAGGTGGAGAAACCCAGGAGGTGGAAGGTCGGGAACTGAACGCATCCAGAAATACAGACTCATCCTCGGTAGGGGCTAGGGAATTCCAGTTCCCCCTCTGCTTAAGCATTTCTAGGATGTCCGAGAAGGAAACATCTTCAGAGGGGGATCTCAGGGACCCTTCTGAATCATCTAAGTCTGTATCAGAAGTGACAGACTTGGGGGAGTCAATGTGCTTCCTCTTGCACTTCTTACGAGGGGGCTCCTCTGAATGATTAGGGGAGGCCTTGGAAGAAGAGGAAATACCCAATGGGGTGTCCTGGGGTGCCAGTTCCCTACGCTTGGGGTCTGGAGTAGGAGCAGAGGTTGGCACAGGCACTACAGGGGATGGAGCCGGTGGGGCTGATAGTGGAGCTGACTCAGTGGCCAGCACACTCCTCATGACATCGAAGGCGTCCCTGCCACGATGCACAGAAAGCTCTGGTTCCAAAGAAATTGGAATCTTTCTCCGAACCGAGGCCAATGTAGTTGCTGAGCTCACCTGCGCCGAAGCTCCGAGAGGGAGAACGGGTCGGACAAGGGTCCGATGCTACTCGCCCCCTCGGAGCTGATGAGGGAGCCCCGGCACCCAGATCCCTCGACGGATGGCACCATCGAGAGAATCGAAGCCGACAGAACTGAAGGAGATAGTGTTATCGGATCCGACGGTTCCACTACTTGAACCCCAACGAACTCTGGCTCCGAACTCAATGGAGTCGGAGGAGGAACGTTGATAGAAGTGGACGGAGCTGACACCTGTTGAGGAGGGCTGGACAACATCTTGGCAAGTGCCTGCGATTTCAGCAACCTACTGACCACTCTCTCCACATCGTGATCCGACAGCCTGGAGGACCGAGAGGAGTGAGAAGATCTATGACTGCGCTCGCTCTGAAGCAGGGGAGACCGTGGAGCTGAATTAATTGATTTCAAGGAAGGGGACCTTAGCCTCTTGTGGCTCCAAGACTGCTCCGAAGATCCTGATGGAGGTGACTGGGAGATAGCCTTATTGGTACTGGCCGGAACTGAAGTAGAAGGTGTAATCTGAACCAAGGACGGCTCCGAACTTGGAGCCGACGGCTTGGAAGATTTAGGGGATTTCACAGGCTAAGTCTTGGCCAGTGAATCCTGGGGCTTTAAAAGACCCCTAAGAATAAGCTTATTTTTACGCTCCTGCCGAACTCTTAGGCTAAATGCATGGCAGATGGAACAAGAGTCCTGCAGGTGCACGGTGCCTAAACAATAGATGCAAGAAGTGTGCCCATCTGTCAGAGACATTTTCTGACAGCATGAGTCACACTTCTTGAATCCAGAAACTTTGGCTTCTTTTGACATACTGACAAAAAGAACACTAGAAATACCTACAACAAAAGCTATCTAGCAAATACAGTCTACACAAAAACACTATACTAGCAGACTAATACTAAGGGTTTTTTTTTTTTTTTAGGAAAGCCTCTAACTTAAATGGCTAGCCTAAGAAAGAAAGGTAGAAGGAAAGCCTCTAACCTAAACGGCTAACCTGACAAGAAGAGGATAAAGGGGGGGAGGGGGAGAACTCTTTAAGTTAAAGGAGTTCTACAAGGAAGGGGAGGAAAGCTACAATAAAACACTAGCTAACAGAAAAACAAGACTAAAAATTAACAATAAACCAGAAAAAAGGACCATTTCTAATGGTAAGAAGGTTGTATAAAAAAGTTATACGAGCCTGAGCCAGAAAAACGACACCTCGTAACTGAAGCGGTAAACAAGATCTGGGTAGCTATCGCTAGGCATCATGGGATAAGGGGTAGCCTTGAGCTAGTAAACAGCTCTCGAGCTATAGAAGATGGCTGAGTCGGAGCCGAGGATTGGCTCTGATCCCAACCAGCAAGAACGAAGGTGAGATAGACAACTTAGCATCAGGTGTTCCAGTCGATGTTGACATCACCAAGGACAATGGTTTCTTGGGGGTAGTTAGTTGACGACCAATATAGAATATTCTGTAGGGTGTAGATACTTAATCAGACACTTGGGGAATGTGATTGCACTGATGATTTCATATTAGTACCCACTAATGGAGGAAAACATGTTTTGATTTTTTTTCCTTGTGATTCATTAGGATCTTATTGGAATGTGACCAATTGCAGACATGGGGAAAAGGGCAGCTGAAGCAGAGTTTGCAACCTGCTTCAGGTTTTGTTGGCTTGAAGTAGTAATACATCAAATACTTACGTGGTCTAATTTCAGAAGGTCTTCAGTAAGTTCTTTATAAATGATGGGAAAAGGGGTCCCAAAACAGAGCTTTGAGGAATGCCAGTATTAAGGACATTGTTGGTGTAAACTTGAAAGTTCTGTTTTTAAGGTATCTCTAACCTTTTGATTGTATTTTCCCTAAAGTTTAATTTAGCTAACTTGTTAAGCAGTAAGTTTTAAATGGCCTAGTTATATTGATATCCCAGCAATGATGAGCCCATCATTAATGTCACTATAGATGACATCAGTAGCTGTGACCAATGCTGTAGTTGAACTAAATGCATTCCTGAAGCCATACTGTTTATTATTGAGAAGCCTGAGATATTCATGTGTTTCGTCACATCTTTATGAAAGAAGAGAGGGAGACAGACTGAAAATAGGTCAAACATTTTTAAGACCTTTTAAAAGGGGTACAGCAGGGAGTGGGACAATGAAACCTATGTTAAGGTCGGAAGTACTATTCCTGTAGCAAGGAATTCATTCTAGACATTTAAGAAGTTTGGAAATTTTATCTGTGGCTGTTATGTAGGATGGGAGAGTGCAGTATTTAGAGGATGGTTTCTGGTTTTATAGAAGTGGCTTTGTTTCATTCACAGAGACCTCAGAACTAGAAAGTGGTGGCACATTCTGCCAAATGATAAAGATGAGGTTGTGGGATGTTGTCTGAGGGAGGATGCCAGGAAACAGGAAGTAATTGATTTTTTTTTTGGTACTGATGACAAGAGAAAGCATTTAAAGTCTTCTGTGGGACTGATTTTATTGTTTCCAACTGTATGAAAAGTATAATCTAGTCCTGGAAGCCAAAGAGTTCAAGTGGTAAAAATGTAAAAAAGCACGAAAGCAGGAACTCAATATTCAAAAGTTTTATTCCAAAAGTGTTAAAACAGCAGTAAAAACAGCAACGCTTTTGAGTACAGCTCCTTCTCAATGCATAACAAAACTAATTAGACAAGCTCCATTATATACATAAAGAAGTAAAAAAAAGCACAAAAATGGGCTGGAGTCACTGATGGATGCACAATAAATGATAACCGAAGAAAAGTAACAAACTACTTTATTCGACCGTAAACTGGTAAATCATTTAGCGCTTTCATCCACGCAAGTGGACTTCTTAAGAATGCCTTTTTACTGGCAGATAAAACTTTTTGGCGCGAATCCTGCCTCCAAGTCAAAGTAGCTTAAAGCAACATTGTACCGGAAGGTAACCATACAAATTTTAAAACCAACCACATATAAAACTGTCATAGCAACATACAGCAAAATACAAAAAAACATAACTAAACAAGCCTGACAAATCCAAACGTGGACATCAAAGAAATATTTCATGTAGTGTCTAATAGAGCATGTTACTAACCTAAATAAATGTTAAAATTAGACTATAAAAATAGCTATAACCGTACTATAAAATGCATTAGGCATGGAAATAAGATCCTGGATGAAGTAAAAATCTAACAGAATGAAAACTCTCATAACCATTCTTCAATAAATATATCCTGTTACTGATTAAAAAAAAATAATAAAATGACCTATTATAAACAAGATGACATCTCAATGTGTTTTCATATAATGTAAACTAACGTAATTCTAATATAGGTTTAATACTAAAATAATCATTCAGTCCTGGTTTTCTACCAGCGTCCATGAAAATTTGCCATATTACTTTTTTGCTTAATATGGCTTTATAATTTCCACCTTTAGGTACCATTTTTACTTGGTCTATAATAGCAAATTTAAACACATGCTTTTCACCATATTCAAATATGTGTCTGCTTAAAGCATCCGTCTTAATACAATATAAATGATCATAAATGCATTTTCTAAAAAAACGTTCAGTTTTTCCAATATAGAAAGCTGAACATGAAACACATTTGGCCAGATAAATAATATTTTTTGTATTACAATTACCCCATTTAAATTTAATAACCGTCCTATTAACATTATCTTATGTAATATTGTCCATTTGTAGTATAGTGTGGCATTGATTACATGAACCACATTTGATTGTACTACCATAAGTGCTAACATCACGGGTGGTAGAAAATGTTTGTTCTACTTTCTTTTTTATATTAGGGCCTGTTTTATATACAAATATCGGGAAAGTCCCTACCATGTTACTTACTTCATCGTCTATAACAAATTCCAGTTATTTCTAATAATTCTTTTAATAAATTCTACATATGGTGAATATTCCAAAATGCAGGCTGTCCCGAATTTGTTAGTTTCCACAGTAAGTTCTTTATTATAACTCTCTACCTAATAATGGGGGGAATTTTTTTACCCCATTCTTTCACTACATACCTAGAGAGGTTGTTAAGCCTCAATTCTGGGTACCCCCTCATTTTAAACATGTCTTGAATATGCTCAATCTCTATCAAAACATCATTGTACTCAGAGGTCATACAAGCCGCCCAAATACATTGACCTTTGTAAATACTTTTCATCATCTTACGTGGATTACAACTGGTAAATTCTAAATAGCTATTCGAAAACGTCTTTTTCCTATATATGTTGGATTTAGAAACAGTTTTTGTCTTAGAAATATAAATATACAAGTAGGCTATACCCTCATCATTAGATGTAGATGTAAATTTCAAAAAAAGTGCTGGAGTTATTCAAAAACTTTATTTAAGAGTTGAAACTTTGCTTGTCTCCTTTCCATAATATGAACATATCGTCCAAATAGTGTGAATAATAAATAACTTCTTTGTAATATTCACAAGTAAAAAAATGAGTAGTTTCCCATTCTAACATGACTAAGTTAGCGTATATGGGAGCGCAAGCCATCCCCATAGCTATGCCCCTTACTTGTTTAAAATTCTCCCCTTCAAAATGGATGTAATTGTGGTCCAGAACAAGTGTCATAAGTTCCATGATAACTAAAATTCTATCCCATTCTAAACCTGAATATTTGGAAAGACTGTTACAAAAATATTCCAATCCATCCTCTTTTGGTATACTAGAAAATAAATCCACGACGTCGATGGTAATAAATGTACAATCCTCAGACCATTTGTCATCAGTTAATTTAGCTAAAAATGACCAAGAATCTTGAACCAAATGTATGATATTTGCATAGATGGGTTTAAGCCATCTATCTATAAGGACACCAAGGGGATAAATCTTCGATTGGTTGCCTGAAACTATAGGACAAAAGGGGGGCTGTTCTATATTTTTATGTATCTTAGGGATCCCTACGATACTAGCTAAAGTAGGATGTTCTACCTTTAAAAAAAATCATACGTATCCTTAGTAATACGTTGGTCAAGCAATAGTTCCTCTATACACATGTCTATGCACTTGTAACCTATGTCTCATTGGTAGATACGGTCTCATAGTTACCAGAGTCATATAAAAACTTGTATATTTCATTAACATAGTCGTAGGTATTGAATACTACCCCTCCCCCTTTATCAGGTTTCATTACTCTTATATCGTTATTAATAAGATGAAAACTGGTTTTAAATCCAACATATATAGGAAAAAGACGTTTTCGAATAGCTATGTAGAATTTACCAGTTGTCATCCGCGTAAGATGATGAAAAGTATTTACAAAGGTCAATGTATTCGGGCGGCTCGTATGACCTCTAAGTACAATGATGTTTTGAGAGAGATTGAGCATATTCAAGATATGTTTAAATGAGGGGGTACCCAGAATTGATGCTTAACGACATCTCTAGGTATGTAGTGAAAGAATGGGGTAAAAAATTCCCCCCATTATTAGGTAGAGAGTTTAATAATAATAAAGAACTTACTGTGGAAACTAACAAATTCAGGAGAGCCTGCATTTTGGAATATTCACTATATGTAGAATTTATTAAAAGAATTATTAGAAATAATTGGAATTTGTTACTTATAGATGATGAAGTAAGTAACATGGTAGGGACTTCCCCGATATTTGTATATAAAACAGGCTCTAATATAAAAAAGAAAGTAGAACAAACATTTTCTACCACCCGTGATGTTAGCACTTATGGTAGTACAAAAAATGTGGTTCATGTAATCAATGCCACGCTATACTACAAATGGACAATATTACATTAGATAATGTTAATAGGATGGTTATTAAATTTAAAAGGGGTAATTGTAATACAAAAAATATTTATCTGGCCAAATGTGTTTCATGTTCAGCTTTCTATATTGGAAAAACTGAACGTTTTTTTAGAAAACACATTTATGACCATTTATATTTTAAGACGAATGATATGAATAATGCTTTAAGCAGACACATATTTAAATATGGTGAAAAGCATGTGTTTAAATTTGCTATTATAGACCAAGTAAAAATGGTACCTACAGGTGGAAATTATAAAGCTATATTAAGCAAAAAAAGAAGTAATATGGCAAATTTTCACAGATGCTTGTAGAAAACCAGGACTGAATGATTATTTTACTATTAAACCTATATTAGAATTACGTTAGTTTACGTTATATGAAAACACATTATGAGATGTCATCTTGTTTATAATAGGTCATTTTATTATTATTTTTTAATCAGTAACAGGATATATTTATTGAAGAATGATTATGAGATTTTTCATTCTGTTAGATGTTTACTTCATCCAGGACCTTATTTCCATGCCTAATGAATTTTATAGTACGGTTATAGCTATTTTTATAGTCTAATTTTAACACTTATTTAGGTTAGTAACACGCTCTATAGACACTACATTAAATATTTCTTTGATGTCTACGTTAGGATTTGTCAGGCTTGTTTAGTTATGTTTTTTGTATTTTGCTGTATGTTGTTATGACAGTTTTATACGTGGTTGATTTTAAAATTTGTATTGTTACCTTTCGGTACAATATTGCTTTAAGCTACTTTGACTTGGAGGTGGGATTGGTGCCAAAAAGTTTTTAAAAAACATTTTATCAGCCAGTAAAAAGGCATTCTGAAGAAGTCCACTTAGTGGATGAAAGCACTAAATGATTTACCAGTTTACGGTCGAATAAAGTAGCTTGTTACTTTTCGGTTATCATTTATTGTGCATCCATCAGTGACTCCAGCTCATTTTTGTGCTTTTTTATTTCTGTTGTTGATTCGGCTGGCGTTTTTTCATTATATACATAAAACCAGCCTATCAAAGTTTAATCTAAAATCACACGATACAATTAAATTTTAATTATAAGGCAACAGTCAGCATACAAACCAATAAATTAGACTGTTGCCTTATGATTAAAAATTTATTAATTGTATTATGATTTTAGACTGAACTTTGGTAGGCTGGTTTTTATCTATATAATGGGGAGTGTTTAATTGGTTTCATTATATATTGAAAAAGAGTTTTCCTTGAAACCTTTGCTGCTTTTAATGCTCTTTTACCACTTTTGGATTAAAACTTCTGAACGCTGTTTTTTTTTTTTTTTTGTGCTGATGTTTGCAACTGCTGGGCTTGAGGGGGTATGCCAGGGGCAAAACATTGTCCTGTTTTATTTCTTTCCAGAAGTGTTCTGTTTTGGGCTGATTGTTGCTGTCATTTTTTTTTTTTGTCTGAGATGTAGGGCTTTGGTAGAAATGGTTGCTGTTCTAGCCTGCTTTCTCAATGAGTGGTAGTTTTGGTGAATCATTGCAATGGTTATCACAAGATTTATCCCTTTGTTTCAATAGATACTTAGGGACACTGTTTAGTCAGGGACCAGAAAAAGCAAACTGTGTTGCTGACAGGGTGGAAAAATAAACATATCAAAAATAAAACAGAAAATCCACCTCTAGCTGACCTGTTGAAAGTCTTTGAATATTGGTGGAACAAAGTACTAAATAAACTCTGATTGAGGAAAGGTTTATGTTAACTGTGATGAGCAAAGCAATTATTGGATTGACTGGAAAGATCAGAAATGGACTCTGAAGTTTAACCAATATTCTCTTCAGTACTTAGTAAGGATGGAACTCGCTTATCTCTGTTAGGGGGTAGTACAGGATGCAGTGGTAACTTGAATAAAATGATTTCTTTAGATATACTGAGAGTAGAGGTCAACTGTAATGACAGAAACAGAACCAGTTGTCTATTGCTTAATTTCTCGGGTTTGCATAACAAAAGGGTTGTGCTGCTTTCAGCTGTAATCACAATAACAGTGGAGCACCACAGTTTTGCTGTATATGCTACTTATAGTGAATTACCAAAGTGATTACTGAATTTTTCTGGGAAGATCAGAAGTTAGTTTGGAAGATGAGGTGTCTTTGGGGTTCTGTTTAGTGAGAACGGTGCTCAGAATGTGGCATTTGTTGGGGTAGTATAGGATGTTATGGGCAAGTTTCAGTGGTGCATATTAAAGTGCATTTCTAGTGTTCGACCCATTGACACAACAGTTGGACTGTACAGTGTTTTTAAGCATATTTCTGCTTTGCTGTGGTTGATTTTTGTAGGTTAATATTGGAGAAGTGTAAAGTGGTCTGGGTAGTAGAAGTGAGAGCTGCCTTTACCTGGACTTGATATGTTAAGCAGGATTTCAGGTCTAAGTTGAACTGCTATAGTTTTAACTATACAAGATTTGATTTATCTACAGCAGATTTAACTTGTTGAACTTTTAGCTGCTCTTAGATTTTACATAGTAGTTTTAGTTTGGGTAACTTGTTTAATGTCTGTGATAAGTCTTTACAAGATGGATTGGTTCTGAAAAATCACAATTTTGGTCTTCTGGATATTAGTTTGGGGTCTATATCAAAAGTTTACTTACCCGAACACCTAAATGCCGACACATATTCCGTGAACTGCAAATACACTGACTGCAAAATTCAAAAACTCAAAATGTCATAGTTGTCCCATCCCACCGCCTGCTACATACTACCTACACAAACTAAATAAACCACATACATACACTAAACAAAACCCTACTTCTAACCCTATACTAAATCTTTCATATACCACGAAGTATGCACTTAACCTGCACCCAAACCCTAAGGTCGGTATCTATTGCACACTTACCTTAAAAAGCTATACCCAAACAAACTAAATAATCCACACACTTAATAAAACCCTACACTAAATCTAACATACATTACCATCATTGCACTTATAGGTAGGTACTAGGCTATTGGCCCTAGGGCCTACATAAGCCTAGCCAAAAAATGTACCCTGGCTTTTGCCACCCAAGAAAATTATTTTCCTGTGCCCCTGTCAAGCAGAGCCACAGAAGTGATCCCTGGGGTGAATTTCCTATTTCCCATCCAATCATCAAGATTTTTTTGAAGAGTGCTAATGAAGATCTCTGTTTGACATAGGTAGTCTGTTCCAGAGTATGGGAAGTCTGGGACAGGAATCTATCCCTCCAGCATGTTCTGTTTATTGTGGTGACAATGTTTAGGTCCCTAGAGCGTGTAGCTTGGAGGGATTGGGATTTCTTTAAGTGGAGCATGTCCAACAGCTCTGGGTTTGACATAGCTTTGTATGTTAGGCAGAGATCACCCCTGAGTAGGCGATATGTGATGGAGTAAAGCTGCAGTTTTTTGAGACGGTCTGCATAGGGCATCTGTTTGAGGCCAGTAATCCTCTTTGTGAGGCATTTCTGTGGTCTTTCCAGTTGTTGAAGATGTCTTGTGAGGTACATACCAAAAGGGGCGTTGTACTCTATAATGGGTCTAATGAGTGATGAGTAGAGGGGAACAATGACCTCTTTTTTTCTGGATGAGAATCCTTTTGTGATGGGATGAGCCACGTAGAAGGATTTCCTGACCACTATGGCAATGTTATTATCAAAGGAGAGACTACTGTCCACCTGTGTCCCAAGGTCTCATCACATTTTCGGCATTAAGTAGACTACCAGCTATGTGGTAGTTCATGGGTACAGAGTTTTTACCAAAGGGGATGACGATACACTTTTTGGCATTGAGCTTCAGGCCATGGCTTTAACACCAGGTATCTGTCTCAATGAGGCCCTTTTGTAGTTTGTCCACATTGTTAAGAGTTTTAATTATGGCTCCTAGTTTGCAGTCATCTGCAAACTTTGTTAGCCTGCACTTCAGAGAAGTAGACACCAAACAGGAGGAGACCCAGGAATGAACCCTGTGGTACTCCACTTGTCACTGATCTGAAGTCTGATTTGGAATCCGCTACTTTCACAGTGTGGGTTCTGTCCGTGAGCCAGTTGGCAACCCATCTTGTGACATAGGGATTTATACCTAGTTTAGTGAGCTTATCTAAAATTCCAGAGTGGGGGATGGTGTTGAAAGCCTTGGCGAGATCTAGATAAGATGTGTGAACCATTTTACCCTCATTTATGGCTTTGGTGACTGCTTCAAAGAAGTCAATCAGGTTTAGGAGACATGATCTGCCTTTTACAAATCCTTAACCCGCACCCTAACCCTAAGGTCCGCAACTATCGCACACTTACCTTACGGAGCTATATTGCAGAAAGTCCAACCATGACGAATCAACATTTTGATTTTTGCACTTCAGGACGATCGATGTTTTTGTGGTTCGATGAAGACGTGTCGGCGTTTAGGTAAGTAATCATTCGAGTTTTTAATATAGACCCATTAGTTTGAGAGTCTGTATGGCAGTTTCCAAGTTTGGTGAAAGGTTTAAGGAAATGTAGCGCTAACTGACTTGGCAGTACATGTGATATACACTTGTTTGTATATTGTGTAATGATTCTCTTATGTGCTTCATACATGTTAGTGAAAGTACTAAATGGTACTGGGCCAAAGATGAACCCCCTGTGTGACTCTTGTAGATGGCATAAAAGCTAAAAACCTTCACATAATGACTCTGTAAATTGAAGTGCTCTAGAAACATGTGTGGTGTGCTGTCAATGTCTGGTTTTGATGGCCATTTAAGAAAAACTATATATGATACTGTATCAAAGGCTTTTAAGAGTATATATGTGGTATTCAGAAGTTATAGTAGTGCTGTATGAAGTACTCAATGGTTTAGTTTCTTACCCTTGTCTTCCTCTTAACAGCCTGAATGTGCATCTGTAAAAGGAAGGGGGAGAGGAGCCCTGGTTATCCCATATATGAAAGTGGTTATTAAAGATGTTATTTTAGTAGCCTGGAAGTACAGGGCACTTGTAGCTCCCAAAGAGGAGTTAGCTCTGTAGAACACACCCTGACTTAGGGGAGCAAGTCCTTAACCAGACCTCAAGTGAGCATGATGCCTTCAGACCAGTAGAGTGCTTAGAAACTGACAGCATTTTGCTGACTTACAGTGGAGAAATTCTACTTCTCAAGCGTTTCACCTGCAATGGAGCTAGGCAGAAATTTTGACAGTGCTGGCAATATACAGTGGATATAAAAAGTTCACACCTGTTAAAATACCAGTTTTTTTGTGATATAAAAAATGAGACCACAATAAATCATTTCAAAACTTTTCCCACCTTTAATATGACCTATAACCTGTACAATTCAATTGAAAAACCTGCTGAGGGGAAAAAATATGCAATAACCTAGTTGCATTAAATGTGCATACCCTTAAACTAACACTTTATTGAAGCACCTTTTGATCAAATTACAGCATTCAGTCATCTTGGGTAGGAGACTATCAGCATGGCACATCTTGACTTGGCAATATTTGTCCATTCTTCCTTGAAAAAGCACTCCAAATCTGTAAGATTGCGAGGCCATCTCTTGTGCACAGCTCTGTTCAGGTCACCCCACAGATTTTCTATTAGATTTAGGTCTGGACTCTGGCTGAGCCATTCCAAAACTTAAATTTTCTTCTGGTGAAGCCATTCTTTTGTTAATTTGGATGTATGCTGGGGTCATTGTCGTGTTGAAAGGTGAAATTCCTCTTCAGCTTTCTAGCAGACGCCTGAAAGTTTTGGTCCAAAGGTGACTGGTATTTGGAACTGTTCATAATTCCCTTCACCTTGACTAAAGCCCCAGTTCCAGCTGAAAAAAAGCAACCCCAACGCATGATACTGCCACCATCATGCTTCACCATGGGGATGGTGTTCCTAAGTGTTGTTTTTGTGCCAAATGTACCTTTTGGAATTGTGGCCTAAACGTTCAACCTTGATCTCATCAGACTGTAACACATTTTCCCACATGCTTTTGGAAGACTTGATGTATTGTTTTGCAAATTTTATCTAGGCCTGGATGTTTTTCTGTGTAAGAAAAGGCTTCTGCTTTGCAACCCTACTCCATATTCAGACATATGGCGAATACGGGAGATTGTTGTCACATGCAGTACACAACCAGTACTTGCCAGAAATTCCTGCAGCTCCTTCAGTGCTGCTGTTGGCATCTTGGCAGCCACCCTGACCATTTTATGTCTTGTCTTTTCATCAATTTTGGAGGGACGTCCAGTTCTTTGCAACGTCACTGTTGTCCCATATTTTTTCCACTTTTTGATGACTGTCTTCACTGTGTTCCATGGTATATCCAATGCTGTGGAAATTTTGTTGTACCCTTCTCCTGACTGATACCTTTCACTAATGAGATCCATTTGATGCCTTGTAAGCTCTCTATGAACCATGGCTTTTGCTGCAGCAGGCAACTGAGTAAATGTCAGGAAAATCCTACTAGGACAGCTGAACTGTATTTGGGGTTAAATAGTCTCTAATTGATGGCAGGTGTGTACCCAAGAAGACTGAATGCTGTAATAAAAATCAAGAGGTGCTTCAACAAAGTATTAGTTTAAGGGTTTGCACACTTATTCAACCAGCTATTGAGAAGAGTAGGGGAGGTTCCTATATGCTCTGGTAGTATAAATACCACCCTGAGGTCTCGAGGCTGCTAGTGTAGGGGGCTAACATAATCAACAAAGGATAAATAAAAAAAATCTATTTAGTATCCCTTCCATCCCTTTTCCAAGCTAAAAAATAATCTAGAGGGGGAAAGAACCTTTTCCTTCTTGCAGGCTGAAGAATGTCATAAGAGTCCAACTCCTGTACTGGCCAAATCAGCCAAATGATGCCTCTGCCAGCCCAACTGGAGCAGCCCTGATTACCACCTGGGCTGCTGTTGGAGGGTGGTTATAGGATTATGGAGAGCCCTCACAAAGAACTAGTAAGTTCTGGACATGATCATGATTGGCCTTATTTTACAGATGTTGGACCCCCCCTTGAAAGTAGCTCTTACTGAGACATCAGGCACACTCCACCAATTCTTGGGATAGACCCGAACTTCTCAGAAAAGCTGTAGATACTGTCTCATTGACAAGGCCATATGAAGTTTTTCAAGTGGCTCTCAAGTAAGAAAATATGAGGACAAAACTTTAAAATCAGGAACAGCTGATTAATACGAGTGCATTAATAATAATCCATCACCTGGCATTAGTGATGCAAGCTCTAATTAATTCAAAACATTAACAGAACAATAGGCTTTGCATCAGTATACATTTTCTGAATAAGAGATATAAAACATTAATGTCTTGATATTGAATGACTAATCTTCAGTGAAATATTGGAAACATCAAATATATTTTGAGATGGAAGAAAAATCTGTGGCAAAATCAGGGACATTCTGCGAGCATTTTCTGAGCAAGAAGTGCAAAACTCTGTCTTGACATTATCAATTGATTATAATACTGAGTAGCCACATTTAAAAATATCAAACATTGTGAGAGGAAGACAAAATATAATTTTAAATTAGGCATGAGGCCATTTTCTGGAAAAAGCTTTAAACTCTAATTATTGACACCACAGCCTTTCAGAAAATCATTTTATGAAAAGAGGGCAAAACATGTTATACAAATTAACTGTTCTTACTTGAATAATATGCTTTGATCTGCAGTTTGGCAGGGGGAGGAAAAAAAACTCTCCTTTACACACTTCAACAGCTGGGATCCTCCATCCAAACAACCTCAGACCTCCTGCTAGGAAGGGGATATATTTAGGGTGTGCATGCAGGTTAGGGTTTTTTGTGAGAAACCTGTGGATGCTCCACTTGCATATGCTTGGTCAGATACATACTAAAGGGGTGTTGAACTCAGTAACTGTTCTGATAAGGGCTGACTACAGCAGAAAAATGAAATCCTTGCAACTAAATGCCATACTCTTGCTTATAATTTGTGCAACATAGAATGATTTCCTTACCACTGTGCACACATGCTGATCAAAGATCAAGTAATTGCATGTATTCCCAAATCTGGGCCTACTTTTAGAGGTGTACTGTCCTCCATCACTCATCTACTGTTTTGACAACTGATAAAGGAGAGGACCCTGAGGAGAATAATTAGATTTCTACTACTGGCTTTTTCTGGTGCCCAAATTTTGTTTTCAAATACCTTTACTGAATTATCACTTGTAACATAGGCAACTTTTTAATTATACAAAACTAATCAAACTGTATTAAGTTAACATTAGCAAACTTTATACTGCTATATATCATATAACCCAAGCAGCATTACACAAATTATTCAATTCCTGCCCCCCCCTTTTTTTTAAAACAAGAAACATCTTTGCTATAGTTTAACAATCATACTTTTATATAAATGAAAACAAACCACACTGACACAATCCCAGTTGCAAGCATTTTACATCACAAACCATACTGACATGTTCTCAGTTGCAAACTTTATAAATAACTTATAATCATTTTCAGTCAAACTTTACATAGCTCATTTAAGTCCTTCCTTCTTTTCAACCTCATTTCTTTGCTGTATGTATGGTTCCCACAATCCCTGTGTAGTTTGCTCCTACCCTTTTCTAAAGATCTCAATTCTAGTTGTTTAATCTCTGTTACTGTATTCACTTCTTGTAATATAGTTAGTTTAGATTTTGATTTCCATTTTCTAGTAATTGCTTTTTTGGCAGCCACCATAACTAGACACAGCAAGACCTCACCATGTCAAGGCAATTCTGAGTCAGAGCTCAGAAAAATCATCTCACTCATCACAGCAACCCACCCAGCATCTTCAACTGTACATCCTGCAGGGAATCATTAAAGTCCACCTACCCACCTCACTCCCCAGAAAATATGTTCCCAGCTACCTCTTTCTTCCCTGTTACACCTCCAACATTTTGCTGTCTACCTGAGGAAAATTTCTCTGCAGTCTACTTGGGTATAAAAATATCGATGTGGATAATGTCCAAGCAAATATCCTGAATCTTCAAGATTTTGTTACATATTTGGGAGACATACATATATCCTCTCATTGTTTCTTCATGAATTGCTTAGCCAGTCTCTCTTCCCAATGCTTTCTAACCTCCTCCGATTCTTATAGTTATCGTGCAATATTTTATATGCTCTAATTATTCCTTTTTTTAATTGCAGTTTATGTTCTAGATTCTACTAAAAACTCTATGGCCCCCATTTCTTTCTCGTTGTCTATACTCGTATCCTCAATACGAAAGGCAATCTCTAACCTGCAGTCCAAATAAATTCTTGGCATCTTCCCATTCTAGTTATTTCCTCCCAATACCTTGGTTCCTTGCCAGTATTTTTCCAATAAATTCCAGCCCCATATTGTCTAGATCCCTATTGGCAGAATCTCCTTTCTCCAGTCCCATGTTGGCTTACTTCTTAGGATACTTTTTCTTACTTTATAGATACAATATTCTGTATGATTATTGTTATCCTTAAAGACCTACATCCAAAATCCCATTCTCTCCTTGTTTCTTGAGTTCTCCTGTTTCATCATCCCCTTTGCATTATAGTTTTTCTGCTTGTGGTATGTATAGGAGCCTTAACTGTGTAGCTCTGAATTATGCCTTCAAATCAGGTAATCCCAATCCACCCTGTTCTACTGGAAGAATCAGTTTATCTTGGGACCTTTCAGCAAATAGGGAATGGCTGACAAATGCCAAAGAAGATATTCCTCTCAGATGGCTTCAGAACAGACTTCCCCAGTTTATGGTGATTCATCACAGGGGCTGCAACCACAGGTATGCCTAAGCCTTGGATTTTATCACGGAGTCCCTAAACATGGGTTACTTGGAGCCACTCATCCTACTTCTGTGTATCAACACAATGATTATCACTCTAGGCATGAAAGAAAAATGAAATGACAGCACACACTACTTGAAGAGTAGCCCACCTATTATCAATCAAAGAAACCTGTGCAGTCCCCAGACACTAATGTGCTGAAAGGATGTTCAGTGACTCTGTCCACGTGCCCTGATGTTGTAGGAGAGGCAAGATCATCACCAGAACTTCAAAATACAGATGGGTTGTTGAAGTCACAGAGATTCAAGATGGGACAGAAGCATTCTCTCCCTCTTCAGAAATAGAAGTGAGAACTGAAAAGAAGCCTCACTTCATAGGGGACAGTATAACATCTGCTTTAAAGAGTATAGAGTCTAGGTCTGTCCGAGAGCTGTGAGGAGATGTCATGGTCCATAAGTGAAGCCCTTTCTGGGGAAGGAGAAACAATAACCTTGACCATGTCAAGAACCCACTTTTGTGATGGCTCTGCAAGCAAGGCCAAACTCAGAGAAATAAATCCCCCCACTACCACCTGTGGACAGTAGTCAGGGCTGCAATTGGACTAGTGAGGCCACCTTTCATGGAGGTTTAGCTGGTACAGCCGGACAAGGTAGTACAGCCTAATGCTTCTCTGGTCTGTTAAGGGTGTCATCTTCCTTGAGGGGGGTTAGACTTGCTTAAATGAAGAATGGGGGTGGTCATAGAAGCCCTCAGCAATAATGAGGGCCCTTTCCACTTATGGAGGTTGTTAGCAAGATCTTGGGATGGTTAACAGGACAGAATCTTCCCTTCTGGAAGGATGTTTTGAGACGGCCTGCCTGAGTATAGGAAAAAAACTTGAAAAGCCCATTCTGGACAGGCATACACCTGAGTCTGCTACAGCATCACAGTCAAAACTAAGTGATGATATGTGGTAGACTTCTGTGGAAGCTGTTCAAATTATGTGCCTACTTATGAATTAGTTCAACAATGCCCATTATTTATGGGGAAATGAAAATATTAAGTATTTAGGTGTATTTACTAAAAAAAAGAGATTCCGTTGCAGCTGTTAAGGATATCCAGGAAGGTTGTTAAAAATAAAACTGGAATGTAATGGCCATGGATTCACATAACAGGATCAGACAGTGAAAATGTTTTAGTTCATAGACCAAACATACTTGTCAGGCAGAGGAAAATATGTAGACTAATGAACTGAAGCAATTCATTTTGGAAGACAAAGTAAGTGGGAGAAACAGGCTCTTCCTAGAGAACATGATGGATTATAATTACCCCATCTGAAGGGATACTGTAAATCGATATAAGTAGTATACATTATAAAATGCAAGTAAGAAATATGCAGAGAGATTAGGGTTTTGGAAGCAAGTCCTTAAAGGAGAATAGCGATATTCAGAATATTATACTTATAACTTGGCAAACAATATTATGAAGACTAAACCAGTGAGGAGTGGAGATAGGAAATACTGCAAATAGGAGTACAGATTTCTAAGACTACAGAAAACGAGCACAATGTGTTGGGAAGCAAATGAAAGAATTTAACAAGGGACCCATGCCACTGTGGGCAAAGTCAGAAGGGTAAACTGAGAGAATGGGATGAAACAAAACAAATGTTTGACCAGAAGATCAGTGTGCGCGTATGGGACTGTTTTTTTTTTTGGTTTATTTAAAAGAAAAAAAAATCTTTAGCACTTGTGTTGCAGGTAAACTTACATTTGTATAAAAGTAATCAATTCATATTAAAAAATCTATAGAGCACATATATTGTTATATAAAAGCAGGATTACATAAATTCTTCAACTCCTGTCTTCTATTAAAAATTCTTCCCTCCTAAACATTTTTTTTTCATGTAGTGTCACAATTTCCATTTTTTCTAAGTAATTTGCTCCAACCCTTTTCTAAGGCTCCCATTTCCTCATCCATCAGAATATTCACTACTTCAAGTATAGCTGACATAGATTTTGATTTCCATTTTCTAGTAATTTTTTTGTCGGCTACTAGAATTAAAATTAACAAGGCCTTACTATGTCTATGCAATTAAGATCCTGTATCCCAGCAAAAAAAAAAAAAAAAAAGTTTTTCCTTAGTTACACTCATTTGCTCACCCAGTATATGCTCCTTGGTACCTTTTTCATACCAATTATGCCTCCAACATTTGCCATTTACCTGAGGAAATATTCTTTGAAGTCTGCCTGGTGTATAAAGTTATCTTTGTAAACACAGGCAAAAATCCTGAATGCTCTAGATTCTGTTGCAAATTTGGAAGACATACATATGTTCGCACATTGTTTGTCAGCTGCGTATCTAGGTTCCCTGCTCCATCTTTTCCAATTGATTTCTGTAGCTATTGTGCAATATTTTATATACCTATTGATTATATATGTATATATATATATATATATATATATATATATATACACATACACACACATAAGTTTCTATTCTACATTCAGTTAAAAAACTCAACCAGTGCAGGTCTTTCATATAGGATTCCCCATCTTTTTCTCTGTCTATATTTTGAAAGCAATCCCTAGCCTGCAATTCAAATGTCTTCTTGGCCTCTTCCCATTTCCCCCTCTAATTATTTGTTCCTTTGCCAGCTTCTTCCAGTAAATTCCAGCCCCCTTTTGCCTAGTCTCTGTACCCCTACTTGCAGTCATCCCTATTAACATAATCTCCTTTCTCCATTTCCATATTGGCTTCATTCTCATTATACTTTCTGAATATAATATTCTGTATGACTGCTTAAGGAGAATAACATCCAAAATCCCATTCATTCCTTATTTCTTGAATTACTCCCCTGCTTCATCATCCATTTTCACTTTGAACTGTAGCTTTCTGCTTGTGTTATGTATAAGAGCCTTAAGTGTGCAGGTCTAAAATACCCCTTCAAATCAGGTAAATGTAAATCTCCTTGTTCTATTGGAGGATGAAGTTAACTCTTGCCTTCTTCCCCTCACAAACACCATCCACAAATTCTCTGGTTAATAAAAGCATGCCTGACCAGTGTATGCTGTAGAATATTCACCATGAGATCCTTTCATTATTAAATTCAAATGCTCAGTTCTTTGTTGATATTTGTGCTCTACATTTCTTAACACAATTAAGTATTCTCTCTTTTTTTTTGTCTATACCTGTGATATCATCAGTGCTGATGTTAGCATTTTGGGGCCCCCTGGAAACTTCTAGTTCAATTATTACCACCCCTCCTAAGCAACCTTTTAGTTTATGCTGCAGAGTTTTAGGCATAGAACCTACAGACTTAACTGTAGCTATAATGCCCTTTCATTATGGCAGGACTGTGTACAACACCATGTTAGGAAATTCACAGTGTCTGGCATTTAGAATGATACATTACAACAACTCTGCATGCAGGACTGGAATATTGTTTCACTACTTTAGTTACCTTTTTTTTTTTTTTTTTTTACTGCTATCCAGAAAAGTTATGTATGTGCCTGTCATTATTGTGTGTGTTTGCAACGAAAGACAATGATTTTTTTTTGTGCACACACTGCACATTTGCCTTCAGGGGAAATGGAGGAATTACATTTCACCTGCTGCATGGTTTTGAAGTGTTGGGGTTAACTAGAGCACATGGATAGATTCATAAACAGTGAGGGAATGCACATTCCAGATAGCCTAGAACCTAACCAGTACAAAGCACTGCCAATGTAGCAAAGAAGAGTTGTTTTCATATACATCCTCCTTCCCAAATGACCATCTATCATGTCAAAGAAAATGGGCAAATTGTTAATACTACACGCAGTGCAACCATGTCATGCCCCCCCCCCCATGTGTGTAAATTCAAGAACCCATAGTGATACTAGTTTTACACTGATTTCAGCAAATAGCAATACATTTTCCAATACTAGTACAGCCACACCAGATCAGTGAATGTTTAGCAGTCATCAGATAGTAGCATGAATAAGAGTAAAGCATCCCTCCCACTGCCCTAATTTCACCATCCCTCATAAAAAGTCTGATTTGCTGGTAAATCATTCAGGAATATAGAAAGTCAATAAATTTAGACAGATTTTAATACTTATTGTCCAAAAAAATGCATGTTGATGCAAAATGATTTATTCTGCTAACTTTAAGTGAATTAGAGTAATATTTAAAAGGTATTCCTGATTTTGAGTCTATTCTGTAATTTTTTGAACAAATAACATTGAGAGTTATAGTATGTAGTGTTCTGTCAGTATGTATAAAACAACCCAAAAGAGAAAACTATCCCTGAAACTTGGGTGCATCATCTCTTAAAATCTGCAATAAGCACCGAGTTGCTGACCGCTAGTATTTACCTTGCTTGTGTTTATCAGCCTTATTTTATTTAATGGGGTTGCATCAACCCCCCCCCCTTTTTTTAATAAAGCATGTGATTGGAAAATTAATATTTTTTTCTCACAACAGTCAGCATTTCTGTAGCCCCAGGTTAATGCAGGTGCCTAAAGCTGGCTATGACTTTAGTTTTAGATGAAGGAATGCCTACCACCAAGATTTAACTAAGTCAAAGGAACTATGTCAGGAGTAAAATTGTGAAGCCTATAACTTGACAAAATGCTGCTACTATAACCATATATATCTGAATTGTAAAGGAAATACAAATAAGAGTTATTACAAATACATAAGATTGCTGTAATAAACAAAAACATCAAAATAAAAACTTGCTGTGATTGGGGAACACAGGATTTGCTACTGGCTATGGAGAACATTGACAGTCTAATATGACAAGAAGTCATTTTTCCTGCCCATATATGGTAGCTTTTTAGAATGTCTAATTCCAGCTTTTGTGATACTTGCACCCAGTTGTTTTACAACACTTTTTGTTTTAATAAAAACTTTCAAACATCCCCCAGCAGCTTTAATATCCTAACTTTTAATACAAACAAAAATGACTATGTACATCTTCAAATAACAAAGTTTAACCCTCTTAACAGGAACATTTATGCCAAATAAGCAGCTCCTAACACAGGCCCTAATTAACCTGAAACTGAGGTTATCCATAGTAAGATGCATGCTATTGCCTGTCATCCTACTTATACTAAAATGTCTTTTTTTTTTTTTAATTCTCATTCCCTCCAGATGTGGAAACAACTCATACTTTCAGAAATCATTACCATTTAACATTGAAGAAACCAGTGTTCTGACTTTTAATGCCCTAACATCAGCTTACCTTCCTTAGAAATATAACAATAAAAAGAAAAAAATGTAGTCCTCTGCTGAAATACTTATTGCAAAAGGAAAACTTATCATATTCAGTGTTCTCATAGTTACTCGTTTCCACTTACAATTTATTGGACTAAGCCAAGGGTCTTAATCCATTCATTCACCTATACAAATGGTAGGAGAAAATATATCAGCTCTGCATATGTCATAATTTATGTACTTTAACATCCCATCTCAACAACCCAAGATTGCTGCTTATTAACTTAAACGTGCTTTTGCCTATCTTTTCTTCTCCTCCTGCACTGTAATTTCTACATTTCTTAAAACCACAAGAAAGGAGAGAAGAGGAAGAAAAAAAATGTATTCATTAATTTTTATCACATATAACGTTAGCTAAAAATACTTTACCATAAACTATGTAGTTTATAACTTAAATCTCACACTTGCCTTTCGACATTCCCTGATTACCGGAACAATTGTTTCTTTTTTGTCTTGTGTACAGTGAATAAGCATTTCCCACAAGTCCATGTCTCTGTCTTTTAATACTGCGCCCTTTTGCCACAGTTTTATCAGGATCAACTCTTTCTGCTGTTAGGTTTGCATCTTAGCTAGCACAAATCGTGGCTGCTTTCTTATGGACAAATTTGGAGCATGCCCTTTCAGTTAACAGTTCCTGCTGTGGAGTGCCAGTCCAGTTGCTTATTTGTGCCTTCATAAAATTAATACAGTCTTCCTTTCAGTTTCTCTGGTACAGCAGAGCATCTCATCTTTTCCATACATGCTCTATCCTCTAACCCTACCATTTTTAAAACTCTCTTCTTGAGCAGTCTCATACTTGGACAGCCTCCTCTTTGTTTCCACCTCTGAATTTTCCAGTTTTATCATCTCATCTGAATATCTGTTTAAACCTTCTTCCTTTTCCCCCCAGTTTTGTTATTTGATTTGATATACTCCAGTGTAGTCAGCTCAACACATTTGACTTGTTGTTTCCTCTAGATTGCTGGACACCATATCTCGCACAAAAGCTGGAGGAGTTTGAACTGCATTTCACTAAACAGCTGCAGGATTTTTCCTAGTCAGTGTTTTTTCTTTACCTTTTCTTGTTCAGTTTCTTTCAAGTTCTCTTAGTTTCTTCTTTGCTGACATCCAGGTAGAGTGCTTAATTGCCAGTAACTGAATTTTACTGAAGCTGATATCACTGTTTCTCAGTTTCTGTTTTTGTACTAGCAGAGCTGAAGTTAAGCAGTTGATCAGTATGCAGCCATCCTGGAAGTCTCCCATGTCCAAGACTGCTGGTAGAAAACATACCCACATACACAGAGAGTGAGAGGTAGAGGATTAGTCAGTGAAATACTGGCACTGTTAATGCTTTTAGTAAGAACCAACAGACTTTTTAAAACAAGAAACATCTGTTATGACACAGGCAATTATATATATATATATATATATATATATATATAAACATACTGACATTTTCAGTTGGAAATGTAATATTTATAATTTATCCAGTCATTATCAGTCAAACATTATAAAGCTCATTCATATTCCTGCCTTCCCTTAAACCTCATTCCAGTTATATTGTTCCCACAATTCCCATTTTTTCTATGTAATTTGCTCCCACCCTTTTCTAAAGATCCCACTTGAAATTCTTTTCTCTGTTACTATATTCACTACTTCTAGTACAGTTAGTTTAGACTTTTCCATTTTCTAGCAATTGCTTTTTTTTTTCTACAGCAGTCATTACAATTAAACTAAGGCTTTACTATGTCTAGGCAATTCTGATTGTGCATCACAGCTAAAAAAAATAATAATAATTTCCTTAGTTACACCAATGTGCTTACTCTGTATTTTTGTTAGAGTAGTCTGCAGGGAATTTTTAAAGTCTGTCAACTCATTACACTCCCAAAATTGTTTTTAATTGCCTCTTTCTTCTCCATAACAGCTCCAAATTTTGGAATCCAACTGAGGAAAAATTATTTGGAGTCTACTTCCATCCATTCATAACCCCTTTTCCCATTTTGCAAAATGTGGTCAGGGTGTCACTTCAGCAGTGACAATCATCTTGAGTTGAGGTTTACACCACTGTGTGGCTAGCCCTTGTGCAGTAGTTCATTTGCACCACTCACTTGCAAATGCACACTCACCTGTGACCAATTTAGCATGTCCAATCCAATTAATGCATATCTTTGGGATGTGAGAGGAAGTCCACGTGACTGCAGGGAGGACATGTAGACTGCACAGAAGTCACTCCAGCCGAGAGTCAAACTGAAGAACCTTTTACTGTGAGGCAATAATGCTAACTGCTGCACCACCGTGGCCATCCCTAGGAGAGTCAGCTTGGGGAGTAAAAATACCTATGCAAACACTTCCAGGCAAATATATTAAATCTTCTAGACATTTGGGAGACGAACATGTAATTCCATTTTTTTTTGTGAATTGCTTATCCATTTCTCTGTTCCCAATCCTTTCTAACTGATTCTGATGGATTCCTATAGTTACCATGCAATATTTTATATGTCCTACTACTTATCCCTTTAATAGCAGCTTCTGTTCTAGATTTTACTAGAAACTCTACCAGTGAGGTTTTTCACTTGGATCTCCCCATGTCTTTCTCTTTGCCTATACTCTATCAATCCTTGATAAGGAAAGGCAATCTCTAGCCTGCAGTCCAAATGAATTATTGGCCTCTTCCCAATGTCTTACCTTTGCCACTTGAGAAATTTGCTCCCAATACCTTGGTACATTTACCAGTTTTCTCCAGTAAACCCCCCCTTTTCCTATTCACTGTCATCCCCATGGGCAAAATGTCCTTTCTCCATAAGGATCTGCATCCAAAATCCTAGTTTCCACTTGTTTCATTATTATCCCTTTCCACTTGTTCTGTGTATGGGGACCTTAACTGTCTAGCTCTGAAATACCCCTTCAAATCAGGTAATCCCAAACCAGCTTATTCCATTTAAATCTTGCCCTCTGCTCCCAGATAAAATCTCTCAACACTGTATTAATTGCTATCCACAGCTTCTCCTCTGATTAGTTTTATACACAGGTCAGGCATATTTTTATTAAAGTGACTAAAAACATTGTTACTATTTGTATCTTGCTATCCATATGAATAAAACAGAGCTTCCAATTTCTCAGTTTTTGAATTATCTTTTGTTTAGTCTCCTCTCACATATCTTTTGCAGCCAAAACAGAAACCTTTTTAATCCATACTAAGGACTTCATTTTACCATGTCCCCCATAAGAACCAATTCACATGTGGGTAGATAAAAGAAAGGCAATAGCAGTAAACTATCTTGATTAATTTTGTATCCTGAAAAAAACTTGAAATTGTCTCAGAATATTCCACAACACCAAAATGTCCTTTTCTGGTTTCATCAGGCATAAAATATCTCTAAATAAAGCCAATTTTTCTTGGCAAGCACACCAATTGTATCCTTGAGTCCTTTATTTTCTTTGTCAATCATTGTGAATGTAATGCAAATAAGAGGACAGCCTTGCCTGGTTCCTCTGCTCAAACAGAACTTGTCATAGAGGAACCAGCCCCCCCCCCCAACTTTCATTTCCACCTCTGATACCTCATGCAACCTAATCAATCTTATAATTTTATCAAGGAATGAAAATGCTTCCATTGCACTACACATAAAATTCCAGCTTACTCTGTATCAAAATACATCAACAGTAGTATTTTCCTACATTCTGCTTCCCCCTGGATTATCATTGTTTTAGTAATGTCAAATATTTACTCCTCCCCCCAAAAAAAAAAAACACTGATCCATATCTATCAATTTTAACATCACATTTGCCATTCTTTTAGCAGTTCTAGACAAACATTTTATAATCATGGTTTAGAACTGAAATAGACCTATATGAAGCTGGATCTGATGGGTCTTTAGCATCTTTGGGTATTACAGCCACTACTACTTTCTTCCAGGATGTTGGTGTTTCTCTTCCTTTTAAACATCTGGAAGGTTCTGTTTAACAGCATTTTATCAGTTTTCCCCCTCCTAGTTTCCAAACTTCCACAGGAATACCATCTACTCCTGGGGACTTTCCAGTAGAGATTGGTTATAAATCACCATTTTTATTTCTTTTCCTCCTATCCTGTTAGCAGTCTAACCTCAGCATATTTAATTTTTCCATAAACATTTACATTTATACTTTTTCTATATTTCTCTGCTTTATACATACTTTCAAAATATTTAATACCTCTACAGGAGGATTATTTTCGTGTTCTAGGCTGTCTAAGCTTGGCAACAACCCTTTACTTTCTGTTGCTAAAAAGTTTTGTGGTCTGGAGTTATCAAAAAAACATCTTAACAGCAATCTTTCTTAAACTATGTACATTAGAGGCAGTCCCTTGTTTTCTCTTTAGAACTCTGTAATTGCACCTACTCTTATTCTGTGAGAGACCCTATTCTGCAGTACTTTAACCGCTGTAAGTCCCTATAAATAATTCTTGTTACTTAACCATATCTTATGCTTTCATTTCCACATTATTTTTAAATTCCACTTAGCTATATTTTCCATACCTCTCAACTGTCCCTGATTTTGACTCAGATTTTAACCCTGTCCCTCTTAATCCCTCCTAAAACTAGTGACTTTTGGAGGAAAGGTGGTGAATTACACTTAATGAATAATGACAATAATTAAGAGTTATAAACATCTTTTACTTCAGAAAATGTGTATTAATTCATATGCTCTGATTCTGTCAATGTTTCAAGTTAATAGCACTAATATTTTAAAAGTGTCCCTGATCTCCCTGATTTTTTCCTGACTTGTCCCTGATTCTGTTGAGATTTGTCCCCAATTGGTTGAGAGGTCTGATATTTTCAGAAGAAATTTCTATCTTCTGTAATAATTCCCACTACCATTTCCTCTTGGGGGAGCATCAATGTCTCTTTTTTTTTATTTCATTACCCTGCAATTTTCTTTTAAATTATTGCTGCATGATCTGAAATTACTGGATGCATATCAAAACTTTCAATTAAATGCACATGTTCCTGTGAAATATAAATTCTGTCTAGCCTAGCCCAGTTTTTGTACTTTAGGGAATAACATTTAAATTCACTCCGAACTTTCAAAAATCTACCTTCTTTTGTTATATTTTCCTTCTATCCCCCCAGATACATTCTCACTGTTGTAAATAAAAGTCCAGTCCCCACCTATAAGTAATATTCCCTGCTAAAAGTGGATTATTTCTCCCAGAATTTTCTTGAGCGCCATTACAGCAGTTTTAGATGGAATAGCATAATCCTCCTCCCTTGCCAGTAGCCTCTTACTACAAATCTACCATTATCTTTTTTCCCCCTCTTCTATCACAATTGGAGCCTCTCTCATAATTAATATGTGCTTCCCTTGTCTTTGTTCCAGATATTCCTCTGATAAACTGTCCTGAAATCCTTTCCTTATTAAATTCACATGTTCAGTTCTTTCCAAGTTTGTCTTCCGTGGCATAGCTATTTCCATTCTGCATTTAATATAATTTACTACTCTTTTTTTTTTTGTACGTCTGTGAGACCATTAACATTTAAAGATCATATGGAAAAAAAATGTCATTACCAGCCATGTGTAACAGTTTTTTTTTTTTTTATATGTCTAGTTTTTGTTTTGTGTTACATGCATAAACTGATGTTTGGAAGGTTGGTCTTTAATACAGTTGTTTCCTGAAATATCCATTTAAACCTATGTCACATCTTACAAAAGAAGAAGTTATGTACTCACCATAATGTTCCATGTGAATTGTTCATCTTGCCTTCATTCTTGACTGATGGATTTGCAGCCGATCCCTCGGCTCCAACACGGCCATATGCAAAGCTCGAGGTCAAGCCCCCTATCCCACAATGCACTGTGAATTAACTCACATCTTGTTTGCTGCATATATTATAACCATATATAATAGTTATTCCCCTATAAAGTAAAAAGACATTGAGCAACCAGGATGAAGCAACATCTAGGTCAACTATCAGCCAGGAGTGGTAGGAGGGAGGGACTTAAGAATGTTAAGAAGCTCAGTTGTGAGTGTTCAGCCATTTTACAGTGAGCTTATCGAAGGAAGGACACTCAGCAAACTCGGAGCTACAATATATAACATTAAGTATCCTGTTTTTTGTTTATTTTGTTCTTTATTTCTTTGTTGTTTATAGCACTTTGTGTACTGTGTATTTTTTCTAGCTAGTTTCACTGTGTGTGAGGTATTACTGGAAATTGTCCACTCTTATTAAGCATCTGTTGGGTTGTTTGTTTATGATAACTTGTTGCAGTTAAACTCTTTTTCTAGTGGCTCCTTTAGCTGTTTAAAACTTTCATTTAAAGGCTCACTGTTGCTTTTCAGCTGGGAGTAACATTTCCTTTCTGCAGTTTGTTTCCCACCCTCCCTCCCTGTTGGTATAGTGTTTTTATAGTTGGTGGCTTTGCAGTTGCCCGCCCCTAGTGTAAATTTGATCTGGGACCCTCCTCCCAGTCTAGTGTCATTACCTCATTCTACCCAGTACAGGGAGAGCATTTGAGAAGGCCAATCAGCTTAGTTTCTGCTACTCCTTTCTCTCTTTCCAAAAAAAAAAAAATTTTTTTTTAATCTGTTTTTACTGTATTTGTGTTTTTTCTTACTTTATTTTGCTCTTGCGTCATCTTAAAAGTACTCAATTGTATTTATTACTGCTTGGTGTAACTCATTGTAAGCCTTTTAGTTTAAGCACCTGGGCTTCAGACCAGTTTTACATTAGGAAGGTTTGTGGTCTGCACTGTAGTGGCAGAACAGGTAGCTTACATCCTTCTAAGTTGGGAACTGCTGATTGAGGGCTCAGTGTCTGTTATTCTAAAAGTGTATTAATTCTGGTTTAAGCACTTGGGCTTGATGCCAGTTATTTTATATTAATAGGGTTCGTGTTCTGCACTCTTGTGGGAGGAGAGGCTGGACTCTGTCCTTCTGAGCTGGGAATTTCTGGTTAAAGCTTATAGTGCCTGCATATTTGAACTGCTTCTTACTGAAATTGGTACACCTCATTTGCTGTAGCATAGACTAGATCCAGACCTGCTGAATCTAGCTTTGTTTGTATAACTTGAGCACTAATCCAGGCATTCTTTAAAGTATTCAGTTGTATTTATTACTGCTGGTAGTAACTTGATTGAAGTGTAGCTATCATTTCTAAGTCTTTTGGATTAAGCACTTGGGCTTCAGACCAGTTGTTTTACATTAGGAAGGTTTGTGGCCTGCACTGTGGTGGCAGGACAGGTAGCTTACATCCTTCTAAGTTAGGAACTGCTGATTGAGAGCTCAGTGTCTGTTATTCTAAAAGTGTATTAGTTCTGGTTTAAGCACTTGGGCTTCAGGCCAGTTATTTTACATTAAGAAGGATTGCGGTCTGCACTCTTGTGGGAGGAGAGGCTGGACTCTGCCCTTCTGAGCAGGGAATTTCTGGTTAAAGGCTTATAGTGCCTGCATATTCTAACTGTTTCTTACTGAAATTGGTACACCTTGTTTGCTGTAGCATAGACTAGATCCAGGCCTGCTGAATCTAGCTTTATTTGTATGCTTGTTGTTTGTTTATTTCCCTGAAACGCTAATTCCACCTAAAACGTGGCCTTTTAGCACTTCTGTGGATCCCTAGTGATATATGCATTGCTTACTGTACTTATTTCCTTGTTTCACTTGTAAGAAAGTTACTGTTTGTCGTTTTTGCATTTAAGTTACCTGTAACACATTGCATTTAAGTTACCTGGCACTTGCTCACTAAAGCAATTATATAAGTCAGCTCTAAAAAATTAAAAGCACTACACCCTCACAAACTCCCCTTGAGTACCTTGTTCCCCATTGGCCCTTTTTTCAATTATAAAGGAATTCCCAATACTATTCTAGCATGTCCAAAGGTCAGTTGTCAATCTCCTCCCCGGTCCAGCAGGTGAATCTGGGAATCTTGAGGCAATGTTACAACTGCCTCATGTACACAGACAACCCTCTCCTCCTCCCAACAAATTCCAACACATGTGAGAGATGCAACCATATAGCCAAACTGGAGGCTAAGCTCTCTCAACTCAGTACTGGCGTAACCAGTCAGGAGGAGAAGGAAACCACACTCACTACAATTCCAGTCTCACATAGACCTACCACGACAACAAACCAAACACATAAACACACAAAAACATACTCGGAGGCTCTAAATAAAAATCTGCCTAAGCAGCAGAGACCTCCAAAGCAGACACCCAAGCAACCACTACCCCAAAACAAAACACGTGCAACACATAACTCACAAAGCCAGTGTGCTGAACAGTCACAGCCCTTAAGGCTAAACAACACACCTGATACACTTGTAATAGGTGACTCTATCGTCAGGCACACTGACATCCCGCTCACCAGGCTGAACAAGGAGAAGGTCACGGTGAGCTGCCTGTCGGGCGCTAGGATCAGCCACATAACACAAGCACTCGGGTCACTCCAAGGCAAGTACAAATATGACTCAGTCATTGTCCATGCTGGTGTGAATGACCTGAGACGTACCTCCCTGGACTACATGAAAAGAGACATAGAGGAGCTCTCTGAGCATGTAGCCCAGGCCGGTATGACCCTGACCTTGAGTAGCATCTTACCCTCACCAAGAATGATGCCACAATATGAAGACAAGATGATCAATTTCAACAATTGGCTTAAGTGTTGGTGTCATTCAAAGGGGATCCAATGCCTGTCAGCCTGGGATGACATGCTTGACAAGCCACGATGCTTCGCTAGGGACGGCTTGCACCTGTCACCCTGGGCCTTCGGATATTGGCAAAGGCTCTTGCTACCCCCATAGTGCCTTTTTTAGGCAAGGCTCAAAAGACAAACCCACCTCCATAGGTATCACAAGGGATAAGAAACTAAGAGTAATGCTACTCAACGCCAGAAGTCTAAACCTCAAGATGCACACACTCGAAACTCTCCTTAGCATGGAGAACATCGATATCTGTGCAGTAACAGAAACCTGGTTCAAGGCTCCCGAGAGCACCCCAGCACTACCAGGTTATACCTCATACCATGCTTTTCGGCCCCAAAACTTGGACCGAACCACAAAAGGAAGGGGAGTATCAATATTCGTCAAAGATACCCACACCTCCAGGTTGGTGGCACAGCACGAAGCATCAGAGACTATCCATGTGCAACTAACTGTGGGTAAAACTGCCTTCCAGTTTATAGCCTGCTACAGACCACCCTCCCAAACACAGGAACCCCACTTGGCCTTCCTGAGAATACTGGAAAATATGAAGGTCTCTCCAAACACCATTATATTGGGCGACTTCAACTACCCAAACATAGACTGGGAGCATTACTCTAGCTCCAACACCCTAGCCCAAAGGTTCCTAGAATTTATAAACTCAAATGCTATGGAACAACTTGTTACCACTCCCACAAGAGGGGAAAACATACTGGACCTGATCATCACCAACATGGGGACACTATGCTCCAGACCAGAAGTGTATCCCTCACTGGTAAGATCAGACCATAAACTAATCTCACTGGATATTCACATCCCGACCCCACCCCTGCCCAGAAAACCACAGTGAAAAACTTCTCTTAAGCAAATTTAACACGCCTCAAAACCGGTGAAATCCTTCAAAGCCCCGGCCTGTGGAAAATACGGCCCAGATCGCAGAATCCTTTATAAACGCATTCTATGAACACCTTCAGGAATGCATGGATCATGCAATCCCAAATAAAACCAAGACCCAATCCTCCAAAGGCAGGCGTCCTGTCTGGTGGACCCCAGCCATAAACAAACTATACAATAGAAGGAGGAAGCTACTACATGATAGAGCAAAATCCCAAAAAGGGAAGGCATCTCTGATCAGTATTAGCAAAAACTACGGGCACTCATAAAATCGTCTAAGGCCAGCTTCGAGAGAAAAATTGCACAGGACACTAAGGATAATCACAAGGCTTTCTTTAGTTATGTTAGGAACCTGGGTGGGAATTCCCAGATATGCTCAGAATTAGTCCAAAATGACAAAAATACACCGAGCCCACAGACATTGCCAACATCCTAGCTGACAGGTTCAGTGCAAACTTCTCCCCCCCTCCCCACCAAAAGGGCAAATATCTATCCCAACAGAGTGCTGCCCCCCTGACATCTCAGATGCTCAGGTAAGAGCTGCCCTCTCCAAAGCAAAAAACACAGCATCAATGGGACCAGATGGTGTCCCGGGCTGCGTCCTACATGAACTCCAAGAAGAGCTAAACCCAAACATAAAACTATTGTTCAATCTTAGCCTTACTACAGGATATGTACCCAAAGAGTGGCGTACAGCAACAGTGGTCCCTCTTCTCAAAGGTGGTGCCTCAACGGATCTTGGAAACCATCGCCCCATAAGCCTGACTAGCTTGGTCTGCAAAGCTATGGAAAGGATCATCATGGACCTCATAAATAAAGATATTGGGGACCTACAGACACTGGATCCTACCCAGTTTGGCTTTGTTAAGGGCAGATCCTGCCTCTTAAACCTGGTCGATTTCTTTGAAACAGTCACCAAGGCCAATGACGAGGGGAAGGTGGTCCACACAGCCTACCTGGACCTCACAAAAGCCTTCGATACAATACCCCACTCGGGCATTATAGATAAGCTCACCAGCTTAAATATAAACCCCTATGTCACTAGATGGGTTGCAAACTGGCTCAAGGACAGAACCCACATGGTTAGAATTGCTGGAGCCATGTCAGACTCCAAACCAGTTACAAGTGGCATCCCACAAGGCTCAGTCCTGGGACCTCTCTTGTTCGGTATATATTTCTCGGTACAGGCCAACACGGAAGGGCTGTGGCTGACCAAGTTCGCAGATGACTGCAAACTGGGCGCCATAATCAACTCTCCAGCCGACACAAGCATCCTCCAAAAGGGCCTCATAGAAACAGACAACTGGTGCCAGAGCCATGGCCTCAAGCTAAACGCCAAAAGTGTATAGTCATCCCCTTTGGCAAAAACAAAGTGCCCACAAATTACCACATAGGTGGTAATCCATTAAGTACAGAAGAAGTCATTAGGGACCTGGGGACCCAAGTTGATAGCAATCTCTCATTTGACAACCACGTGGCCAAAGTGGTTAGAAAAACATCTTATATAGCCCACCTAATCATGAAGGGATTCACATCTAGATCAGGGGAGGTCATCGTACCTCTTTACTCATCCCTCATCAGGCCCATAATTGAGTACAATGCCCCTTTTGGGATGTACCTTACCAGACACCTGCAGCAACTGGAAAGACCCCAAAAGTACCTCACCAAGAGGATCAAAGGGCTCAAACAGATGCCATATGCTGCCCGGTTAAAGAAACTCCAGCTCTACTCAGTGGCATACCGCCTGCTCAGAGGCGATCTGTGCCTGACTTATAAAGCCATGTCCAACCCAGAATTAATGGACATGCTGCACCTCAGAAAATCTAAATCCCACTATGCGCTCGAGAGACTTGAACCTCAGCACTGAAATAAATAGGACATGCTGGAGGGACAGATTTATAACCCAGAGGCTCCCTTCACTCTGGAATAAAATCCCAGTCCAGGTTAGGCAGAGTCCCACATTGACTCTCTTCAAGAGGAATCTTGATGAGTGGATGGGAGATCGTAGGTTTACCCCGGCTATCACTTCTGTGTCACTGTTAGACAGAGGCACAGTATACTAACCTCAAAAAAAGGCATAGCAAAATTAATTTAAAATGGGTGGCGAAAGCCAAACACACTCTGGCTAGGCTTATAAATGCCCTAGGGCAGATAGCCTTGTATGAACCTATGAAGGAGAGATGAACAACTCACATGGAATGCTATGGTGAGTACATAACTTCTTAATGTGAAGTTGTTTGATCTCACCGTTCATTCTTGACTGATGGGTAGTGTCCCAAGCACCATCAATCTCGGGTGGCTCACGGGAGTACATTTTTCAGAACCGTGGACCCAAAGGATGCTCTATCCCTGGAGGCCTTATCCACTTTGTAATGAGTGATAAAGGTACGAGATTTTGATCAAGTGGCTGCTGCACAAATGTTATCAAGGGGAAGTTTGGCTGAAAATGCAGTGGATGTAGAAACTGCTCTGGTTGAGTGAGCTTTAATCTTGTGTTGCAAGGGCATATTAGCAGCTGAATATGTAAAAGTGATACAATCAGATAACCATTTAAACAGAGTTAACCATTTAAACAGAGTTGTTTTAGCCACCGGTTTGCCTTTCCTGGATTCAGAGAATGAAACAAAAAGTTGGTCTGATTTCCAGAATTTTTTGTTATATCCAAATAAAATCTGAGCTGTCTGTGAACATCAAGTTGGTGCAGCATATACTCTAATTTGTTGGAATGATTAGGAAAGAAAGCTGGTAACTCAATAACTTGGTTAATACTGGTTTCTGAACAAACTTTGGGCAAAAAGGAAGGATTTGTCCTAAAAGATACTCTGTCAGCATGAAAAATCAAATAAGGAGGGTTGATAGATATAAAGCCTGAAGCTCTGACACTCTGCGGGCAGAAGTAATAGCTACCAGAAAAATGTTTTTTCATGACAAATATTTGAGGTCACAAGATGATGCTGGTTCAAATGGAGGGAGAATCTCACGTGAAAGCATAAAATTTAGATTCTATGGAGAATAGGGAGTTTTTACAGGTGGTCTCGTATGAAAAGTCCAAAGTAACCAAACTCAGCAGGTATGGCACCAAAAGAAGTATCAAGATGCAAAAAAAGATAATGCCAGCCCAAAGTGGTGTGTACAAGATAAATTTTAATGTGACAAACAAACCAGTTTCGGCACAAATTACGAAGCCTTCCTCAGTGTAACAAAATTTCCACAAATATGTTATATACACAACAGTTGATTGGTAAGCCAACATGATTGGCCACAATTGCTCATTAAGCCCAGGGGGGAATAACCCCCCCCCCAATTTAATAATCCACTTCCTTTCTTTCAAGTTTAATATATTGTGCCAACCAGCTTTGTTGCTTTTCTTACCAGTGACTCTATAACAGTAAATCTAAAATGGGCTGTAGGGTGATTTAAACCATGCTTGTAAAGAGCACTAGTTGCTTTTTTATTTTTAATATCACTAATGTGACCAATCACGAGAGTCCTGGAAGTATTGCTCTCATCTCCTGGATATTGATATGCAAATGTGACTCCTGATTGGTCCATGTGCCTTGGGCAGTCTTTCCCTGAAAATGCCCCCCCCCCACCCTATCACGGAAGCATTCGTGGTCACAATGGCTACTGGAGGGGGTAAAACAAAGGGGCATCCTATGGTGACATGAAGAGACATCAACCACCACTGGAGGTCTTTCTTGCAAGAGCTTGTAATCAATATTGTGTGGTCCAGGGATAGTTCCTGGTAAGACCACTGAGTGAACAACAGCCATTGAAGGATCCGCATATGCATTCTTGCTAATGGTATGGCTAAGACTGCTGCAGCCATTATACCCAATACTTTCAGAACTTCTGAAGCTGGTGCTCTGTCTTTCCATACCAATGTTTTTACATGCTGACGAAGAAAAAAAGACTATTTCTATTGGTAACCTTAGAGTGGTGGTTGAGGTGTCTAGCTCTGCCCTGATAAAAACAATATGCTGCGATGGCGACAAGGCAGACTTTTCTGAGTTGACTGTAATGTCTAGATGACTGCAGAGTGACAGAGTGTACTCCCTTGCCTGAATAAGTTGATGCCTGGTGGTGGCAGTAAGGAGCCAATCATCTAGGTACAGAAACGCATGGAATCCTAGATGCCTCAGGTGAGCCGTGACCACTGCCAAACATTTGGCGAACACTCTGGGGGCTGTAGTGAGACCAAAGGACAGGACTCAAAACTGAAAAAGAAACGCAGGTGATCTCTGGATGGCCTAGCCATCTTTATGTGGTAGTACGCATCCTTGAGATCTATCGAGCACATCCAATTGTCTTTCCCTAAGAAGGGAAGTATATACTGAAGCATGACCATCTGGAACTTCTCTTTCTTTACATAATGGTTCAGTCTGCTGAGGTCCAAAATGGGTCTCCAGTCCCCTGTTTTCTTTGGAACAAAAAATAATCTTGAGTAAGTTCCACATCCTGTTTGGTCTGCTAGGACTGGCTGGATGACTCTTTCTAGCAACTTTCAGACCTCTATAGTTGCCTGTTCCCTGTAACTGGGTATCATGTCCGGCATTCTCCTTATAGGCGGAGGGGGTGTGGCAAATGGTATGAAGTACCCTCTGGAAATATTTTTTACCCAGTTGTCTTATTTTTTGCCAGGCATCAGGGTATAAAGATAAGCAACCCCTGACTGCCTCCAGAGCATGACAGTCGGGCCTCCTTTCAGGAGCGCTGGTAGGGCTGCCCAGAGAAGTGATCTTTCACCCTGATGTTGCAGACCCCCTCTGCCGCGAGGGTGGCGTCTTCCATTATTGCCCACCTCCTCTGTCCCTGGAGGGGGGTTCACCACGTGTATCCTGAAAGGCTCCTTGGGCTTTCCGGAACCACATTTTCCCTCCCTTTGACCTTTGGGATAAGGTTGGGTAGGAGTGGAAAAACAGACTCTGATGGCAGACAGAGTCTTTCCCTCTTGTTCACACCTGGTCAAGGTTTTCTTCACTTTAGGCCCAAAGAGGGATTAGCCATCAAAAGGGGTGTTCACGAAGGATGACTTGAAGGGCTCCGAGAAGGAACACAAGTGCATCCAGGAATGTCTTCTAAGAGCGATTCCTGTACCTGCTGCTCTACTCATTCCAGCAGCTACATAGGATATGAGACACATGGACAAGTTGACAATGGAATTTAGGGTAGAAAGCTGGGCAGCAACTTTATCAGAGGCACCTGCAGCCACTGTACCCTGAAGAGCATCTCCCAACTCCTTAATGAGATCTCTTTACAATCTAGTAAAATGGGTTAAGTAGTTCAGTGAATGGACAGCAAAGGTCGCTGAACTGAACATGCATTTCCCATATCTATCCATGATCCTAGACTCTCTATTAGGAGGATGGACAGATGAGGAAGTCTCGGACATTTCCTTTTTGGTGGCTGCCGCCACCACCATGGCATCAACAGGAACTCCTTTGGTTACGATTTTTTATCTGGTGGCACTGATATAAACTTGTTAGGCCTCCTAGGGACAGGCTCCATAGACTCCCACACCCTTCGAGAAACCAACTGCATGAGCTCATCGAAGGGCGGAGACACCCAAGAGGTGGAGGGTTGAGACCTGAAAGCCTTCAGGAGAACTGACTCATCCTCAGTAGGGTTTTTGGACTGCCAATCACCCCTCTGCCTAAGGATCTCAAGTATCTCAGAAAAGGAGATATTCTCAGAGGGGGATCGTGGGGACCCTTCTGACTCATCCAAGTCAGTATCAGATGTTAAAGATTCCTGTATGGAGTCCAAATGTCTCCTCTTGCACAATCTCTTCCTAGGAACCTCCTCAGTGGGGGGTTCTGGAGAGGTCTCGGAAGAGCAGGGGGCACCCTGTGGGGCGACCTGGGGCTCTATGCTTAGCCTGGATGATGGAAGCAGAAGCAGACACAGGCACTTTAGGAGAGGAGGAAGCAAGGCCTGAAGTCAAGGATGTCTTAGGCGACAAAGCTCTCCTCATGGCATCAAAGGCACCACGGCTCAGATGGAAAAATCGACGGATCCGAGGGAACCGTCAAATCCTCCCTCACCAAGGCAGTGGGCTCTGAGCCCGAGGTAGGAGCAGAGCTCATCTGAGCTGAAGCCCTGAGAGGGAGAGTCGGCACCAAGTCAGTTTGACTATCTTCTCCGGATCCGACTGGAGAGTGTCGGCTCCAAGGATGTCAGAGTGGATGGAGCCGAGGACACTGGAACAGGCCTCAACCCCGATGGCTCCATGATCAACAGGTCTGATTCTTCTGGCTCTGAGGGGCCCACATGGCTCGGAGGAGGAGTAGACAGAGCAGGAGTAGTGGTCTTTGGCTCCGAAGCCGACAATTTAGCAAGGCCTGGTGCCTGGAGAAGCTTCTGCACCAATCGATCCATATCCACATCCAAAAGGCTGACAGATGACCTCGATGAATGAATAGATGGTGCTGTCTGGAGCAATGGTGACTGAGGCACTTTGGATACTGGCTCCAAGGCTGTGGACTGGCTCCGAAACGAAAAAGAAGTCGGCTCCGAAACCAGTGGAGCTGATGTTTCAACAGATTGTTTCGACTTTTTAGATTGGAGTCCTTAGATTCAACAGATGACTTGCAGGACTTAGAGGATTTGCTAGTAACATCCTGGTCACTCAATGCCTCTTGAAAAGGGTGTTTTGTCAACCCCCTGTCCATTAATTTCCTTTTCCTCTCTAACAGAACCCTGGAAGAAAAGGAATGACAGCACAAGATTCTTGCAAGTGGACAGCCCCCAAGCACTATACACATGTAACATGTCCATCAGTAGCTGACATTTTCTGGTTACAGTCCAGACATTTTTTGAAACTGGACTTTGGATGTTTTTCCCTATCGTCCGCCATGATACCACTCTGAATACACGTGGATCAACAATTATTGTAAAATTAGAAATAATAGGCTCTAAACACACAGAAGAGCCTAAGATAAAAGTATCCAAAAACTGCTACACTATAGAAAAACTAAACAACCACACACACTGTTACACTATACTATCCAAAGATAATGAGGCCAAATACTTAAAGAGAGGTAATATATATAAAACACACGGGAAGGGAACTGTAATGGAGTTATAAGAGCTCAATATCTAACTACCTATATCCAAAACTCACTAAAAGTATATAAGTAATAATAGAACATTTTTAAAGATCACTGGCCTGAGCTTTCAATGGAACCTCTGATCAGATGCTGTGGCAAACTAGATCTGAGGTAATTCACAGTGCATTGTGGGATAGGGGGCTTGGCCTCGAGTTACTGGAAGGCCTTGAGCTTTGCATATGGTTGTGTCAGAGCCGAGGGATCAGCTCCAAACCCATCAATCAAGAATGAATGGCGAGATTGAACAACTTCACATCTTTGTTTTAAACACCTCAAGAACACAACCAAAACATATTAATGTAATACTAACATACAAAACTGCACACATCTTCAAATAATGAAATTTAACCCTCCTAACAGGAACTCTTGTTCCAAATTGACAGCCACACTCAGAAGCTTGAATTAACCAATAATGAATGTTATCCATGCTAGGACACATGATAGATGCTTTGGTGCTACTTTCAATGTCCATTTTTGTCTTGTATTTACTCCTCTCCCGAAAGAAAAGAACTTGAATGCTTTCAGACAGCATCTCCCAGGCATTAAAAGAAGGTATTATTTTAATTCCCCCTTATCGGATTGTCTTCACAGAAAGACAAAGACCAGATACACAGCTGCATTTCACTGTAAATATTTATGTGCTAGAGGGAAATTATTCAGTATTCATGATATTCGCTGTTCTTTTATTTGCTTCCCCGTAAATCTTATTAAATCAAGACAAGGACCTTAATCCAGTCATTCCTCTATGAAAAATAAAAAATGCATATCAAGTTTTACTTGTATCATTCTCTCTTGTCTTTTCACAGTGCAGTGCCTACTTTTCTTAAAACTGAAGAAAGAAAAAAAGAGGGGCACCTGTTTACTTTAGTATCCCCATTACACACAAAACTAACTGAAAAAAGCTTTACTTTGTAGCATGCAGTATATGCCATGGGGTCTACTTCAAATTAACAAAAACCTACTTACCCAAAAACAAAATTGCCGAAACCTGATTTTAACGAATATCTGTGTTGCCGAACCTTTTCTCAGGGTAAGTATCCAGTCATCCAACATTTGAAAACAAGCACACAGCACCATCTCCAATCCACCCACCAGGTGGGGGCTATGCCCCCTCACCCCCCCCCAGTGTGGAAGCTGTGCCCCCCTAACTAAATATACCAAAGCTGAGATCGCACTACAGTGGGAAAAGGGCAAATTTCCCCATGTTGGATGACTGGATACTTACCCTGAGTAAAGGTTTGGCAATAAAGTCATTAATTAAAATCAGGTTTCGGCGATTTCATCTTCATGTAAGTGGGCTTTCATTAATTTGAAGTAGACCCATGCCATGTACTATAAAAATACTGTTAAAAATAAAATTTTGTTTTACTTGCAGTTAACTCTCTCCTTCCTCTTCTCTTCTCCTAAATCTTCTAAACATTGCTGACATGAAGTAGGTCATATGCTTTGGAGTCCCCTACAAATTTAACAATGTCAAAACATTCCAATATTTTCAGGTTTTCTTGTTCTGTCACACTCCACAAGTGTAATGAATGCTTTATAATCCCACATTTATTCATCAATTTCCGAGTTCCTGGTTTTCTTCTTGATCGTTCTGTTGGTTAACTGTTGTGCTTTTTTTTATGTCTTAAACATTTTCCTTTGGAGCACTGGAAAATATTTCACTGGCGTACTCTACAGGCTTTATTATCAGACAAGTAAGAAGCAGAATCAACTTCTGTTTGATAACTCACTTTTTGCTGGACAAACTTTTGTATTTCCTCCTTAACATGTTTTGCATCAAAGAATAAGAATGATTTTGACCCTCTAGGAAAACATAGCTGGATACAGCAGCTTACATCTCATGCCTTCTTCTCAACTTTCCCTGATTGCTGGAATGAAAGGTACTTCCTCTTCTGCCAGGTGTACAGTGTGTAATGATATTACAGAAACACTATCTCCTACTTTCAGTACTTTGCCCTTCTGCCACAGTTTTGTCAGAATCAACTCTTTCTGCTGGTGGGATTGCATCTTTACTATTTAAGGTTGGGGTTGCTTTCTCATGGCCAGGTTTGGAGCATACACACAATGTGCCCTTTCAATTATCAACTCCTGCTGTGAAATACCAGTCCACTTGTTTATTTGTGCTTTCATAAAATTAACAGTCTATTCCTTCCAGTTTTTCTGGTACAGCAGAAAAGCTCAAGCTTTCCCTAGGTGCTCTTTCTGATTCTACCATTTTTGAAATACCTCTTCTTACGCAGTCTTATATACTTAGCCAGCCTTTTCTTCAAGTTGACCTCTAATTTTTGAAGTTTGATAAGCTCATCTAAATATCTGTTTAAAGCTTCTTCCATTTTTCCAGCCTTTCATTTATTGAGTTGATGTACTTTTCAATGTTTTGTTTATTTAAACCAGCTCATACTAAATTTGACTTTTTTCCCCTCTAGATTACTGTAAGGCACGTCTTGCACTAAAGCTGCCACTTGAACTGCTTTTTGATGACCAGCTACAGAATTCTTCCCAGCTAATATTTCTTCCTCAACTTTTGTGACCGATTTTCTTTCAGGTTCTCTGAATTTCTTTTTTTGCTGGCATCCAGGCAGTGCACTTGTTAGCCAGTTACTGAAATTTCCCCAGTAAGACAAATTCACTGGTTCTTTTTTCTGAGTTTCTCTTTTCATACTGGGAGAGATGAAATTAATCTGTTACTCAATGTAAAGCCACCTTGGAAGTCTCAAGAACAGAAGACATTATCTAGAAAGTGATAATTAGTAAATAAAAGTTATGTACTTACCATGACAGATCCATTTTGTCTGTTTCTGTCTGCTTTAACCTGTGGATTTTCAGATCAATAATTGGCCATTTCTGAAGACTTCAGTCCCCTCTACTCATAAAAATCCATCTGTTAACTCTGAGATCTTGACCTCAAAAGGGGGGGGGGGGTTTCAAAAACTTGGTCACCCAATGTCCGGAAGAAACACAATGCAAGGGGGGGGGGGTGTCAGGCCGAGTGATGTTGAACCAGTCGGAAATGGACAACCTGGATCTATTGCTCTGTTAAGTACATAACTTTTGTATCTAATGATGCCTTTTCCATCTGAGTTTAACCTGTGGGACAGAATCCCCAGCCATGTTTCACCCTTGGGAGGTTCTAGGAGAGCACATGCTGCAATACAGTAGAACCAAAGGAGGTTGTAGACTTTCACCGAATGTCCAACTTATAACTGAGACACAAAGGTGTGCGAATCCACCCAAGTAGCTGCAGCAGAAATGTCATCCAAAGCAGCCTTCAAGAAGAAAGCCATGGAGGTAGCTATAAGCTCTTCGTTAGTGACCCTTTAGTTTGCTAGGTAAAGCTTTTCCTTTCAAATTATATCAATGAAATGAAATCAAAAAGCCATTTAGATAAGGTGGACTTATTCAATGGTTTTCCCGACTGGAAAAGGAAATTAACTTCTTGAAGGACTTGGTTCTACCTAAAATAAAGTTTCAGTTTCTTGTGAAGATCAAGACAATGCAACAGATGTTCTCCTTTGAAAAATTTGGGGAAAAACACAAGCAAGTGAATGGCCTGATTCAAGGGGGTTTCCAAGGCCATCTTAGATGGAAAAGCAGGATTCCTTCTGACAGATACCTTGTATTTGTGAAAGACCATATATGAAGGTACCAAGGATAAGCCTCTAACTCCAACACATGCCTGTATGAAATATGGTCATAAGGACAAAAAAACAGCCTTTCAAGACGACAACTTCAAGGAAACTGTTGCCGAAGACTCAAAAGGTGGTCCAGCAAGAACATACAGCATAAAAGGTAAATCCCAGGGTAGGACAGGGGGCCACAACAAGAAGGTTCCTCTAAGAAAGTCCTTTGAAATCTTCAACATTGCCAGTGAAATCTTCAACATTGCCACAGGCGTATCTCTGCCAATGTGAAAGTTATAAATAGGGACCACTCGTGTGGAAGGAGGATGTTCTGCTCAGACTGTCCGCTAAAATGTTACACTTCCCTGGGATGTGCATTGCTACCAGAACCCGTTAAATGAAACAGTCCATTGCCAAACCCTTCTGGATTCCCGACAAAGAATGTTGGATCAGGTCCCCCAGCCGTTTGTTCAGATACCAAACTACTGACATTGTCTGTCTTTACTGAAATCACATCCTTTCAGGAGAAAGTTCTGAAAAGCCTGCAATGCAAGGAGGACTGCTCTCATTTCCAAGACACTGATGTGAAGACTGGCCTAAAGCACAGACCAAGTTCTCTGGAATGTCTTTCCTTTTGAAGGGTTCCTCACCCAAGAAGGGAGGCATCCATCATGAATGAGCCCTGCAGGGGGAGGAAGATGGATGGTCTCCAGGCTGACACTATGGGAGACTCCAACCATCATTTTATGACTTTGGCAGATTTCTGTCAGCATGATGGAAAAATCCAGTGGGCTAAGCAGAACAACTGTGCTACTAGTGATGACTAAGCAGACTGCTGTGGCCATGTGATGACCCAAGAGTCTGAGAACTACGGAAGCCGGGGTTTCTTGTGAGATAGTAAGAAACTGGCCCGAGTGCAAATTGCAGGCACAATGGCAGGTTGAATTCTGGCAATCTAAGATATTGTGTTAAATTACATCTAATGAACTCAGAACTGGTTGAAGGCTGGATTTCTGACCGTTTACAGTGATTCCTGAAGAAAGACAATTGGCGTAAGGAGTCCCTGGCCCTGACTAAAAATCCCCTCATGTAGGCAATGAGAAACCAACTGTCCAGGTAGGGGAAAGACCTGGAACCCCTGCAGCCTAAGCTAAGCTGCCATTTACTTGGTGAACACCTGGGAGCCAGTGGTGAGACCAAAGGGGGCAGTATCCTGAACCAATAATGACTGGCTGCCAGTCAGAAATGCAGGTACCTCCTGGGCCGCCTTACTATCTTTAAATAATGGTAGGTGTTCTTGATGACAATCAAGCACATCCACTTTGTCCTTCCTCAGAACT